>NC_135225.1:9906414-10161002 GCF_052324685.1 Brachyhypopomus gauderio | reverse complement strand
CCCAGGTACTGTGGCGTACACACGGTGGGTAGATGGGCCTGGATGGTGGTGTAGGGGTGGAGTCCCTGTGGGTGGGCCACCGCCGCCCCAGGCAGCCCGTGCGACTGGTAGATGCTGGAGCCCACCGAGATGACGGGCACCACGGCGGGCCGCCGTCACCGACGCCGTCACGGTGGCCACGCCGGCCGCGTCCAGGGCGGCCGCGGCGTCCAGCACGCTGCAGCCGGGACTCTGGGGGCCTGCCGGCCGGGCCCGCCGTTGGCCCCGCAGCGGCTCGGAACCTCCCTCTGGGACGCCGAGCCTCCACCCACTGTCTGCTCGTAGAGCCAGTACCACTGGTGGGCCACCTCGAAGAGCACCTCAGGGTACACGCCCCCCTCCCTTGGCCGCCTCCTCCACCGCCATGCAGGCCTTCTCCAGCATCACATTGTCCTGGAAGAGGAGAGGCCATTTTGGGGAAAGCTCAGACTGTGTGGAGTGAGACTGGTAGTGATGAATGATGAATGACTTCACTCCTGAGCTGGATTATAGAAGGGTCAAAGGTCGGGCTGTGCGGCGCGGGTCCCGGTACCTGCTCTTTGCACTGCACCAGTGCCCTCTGGATCTCGTTGGGGTCAGGGCGTGGGCGTGGGGGAGGCAGCTGAGCGCCAGCTCCGCGGCCGCCCGCACCATGTTAGGGTCCCTCGCCCGGGACGCGCGGTCTGCCAACGAGGCCACCTCTGGAGGGGTGAGGTGCCCGTCCCAGCACTCCACCAGGATGTTGAGGGCAGCACTACCAATCTCCATAGCTTGGCCTGAGAGAGAGAGAGAGAGAGAGAGAGAGAGAGAGAGAGAGAGAGAGAGAGAGAGAGAGAGAGGAGAGAGAGAGAGAGAGAGAGAGAGGAGAGAGAGAGAGAGAGAGAGAGAGAGAGAGAGAGAGAGAGAGGAGAGAGAGAGAGACAGACACAGACAGAGAGAGACAGACACAGACAGAGAGAGACAGACACAGACCGACAGACAGACACAGACCGACAGACAGACAGAGACCGACAGACAGACAGAGACCGACAGACAGACAGAGACCGACAGACAGAGAGACAGACAAGAGACAGACAGACAGAGAGACAGACAGAGAGACAGAGACCAGACAGATAGAGACAGAGACAGACAGAGAGAGACAGAGACAGACAGATAGAGACAGAGACAGACAGAGAGAGACAGAGACAGACAGACAGAGACAGAGAAAATATTAAATTAGATTACATCACTGAATTCAATTACTGTTCAATTAGATCAAACTGACCAATCCGAAACAACAAAACCAGCATGAACAATATGGCATCTCATTTCTCTGCCCTCACCTGTGATCCAGGACACGTGGGAGGAGTATGTTCTGGACAGCCAGTTGGAGACACGAAGTTGTGCAGGCCCAAGGCGTACAGGCCGATCTCGAAGGCACACAGGTGCAGGTTGCGGTGGGGCCCCTGGTGGCCCCCACTGGCAGAAGGCTGAGTGAAGATGGAGGTGGAGCTGTTTCCCCCCGCCTTCACCAGCACCGTCTTGGCCAGCTCAAAGTAGAAGTGGGCGGCGGCCTCCGACGGCTGATTGGGCACGTGGGGGGCGTGACACTCAGGCCGCCGCCCTTTATACCTGTAAACAAACACGCCATTGGTCGAGCAGTAATGTTAAAGGGACAAAAGATTTGGGCTGAAGTAGAAGACCAGAAGTGGGTGTGGCCAGTGTGGCCATACTAGTTATCATTCATGTTCACGGTGAATTAAAACTTTTGGACATAAATCGGCTATGTTTACATGCAAACATTTTTGCCAAACCAATTGAATTGATTCTGGTAATGAATAAAATAGGAATGTTTACATAAGATGTTTATATGTACGCTCTCCTCAACAATCTGATGAAAATCTCTATGTATGTGCACGCTACAAGCAATCAGATCCAATCAGAGCACCACTTAGTGTCCACGTTCCCATGACAACAAGCAGCACTCGAGTCCGTTAGAGTGGGGGGTGAGCAACGGTGTGCTACCTGCGTTTGCAGTCGGGAGGCTCGAGATTTTAAGAGCTTACTTCAAAATGATGGCAGGCCCAGGAAAGGACATGTGGCCTACTTACTAAAGAAAGGGGCAAGAGGCCGACATCCTGTCCTGTAACATCCTGCGACTACAAGACCTTCATATCCTGTACAGTCCGTGTATGTAAACCCTGGACAGCTCGTTACTGCAGACATTACAATCATCCATCTACTGTTTTGAGATCTTTGTGGAGTCTGAAGCATAAACGGTATCTGGACTCAACACCAGTTTCTGGCGTTTGCAAGACATACATTACAAATGCATGGACAGAACAACCTCGACATTTCTGATTATTAACGTAATCGGATATAGACGTTAACATGGATATTCTTCTATTTTAACAGCTTTACAGGATTACCAACTTCATTCAACTGGATGAAGAATATATTCCAAATGACCTCAGAATAGGTTATTCTGACTAAGGTGTACACATGGGTGTATTCTATTCTGATTGAGCCATTATCAGGATTATTAAGGAATTATAAGGATGCATGTAAACGTAGCCAGAGACCCACCCTACTAAAAACTCCTGCACTCAGGCCAAAAGGTCACTCAGGTCATCGAAATTCAAACAAAACTTCTTTTTTTTTTTTTTTTGAGATATCAGATCTTGAACTTGGATGCTAAATGAGACAGCTACCAATAAAACACACACACACACACACACACACACACACACACACACACACACACACACACACACACACACCACACACACACACACACACACCTGCTGGTGTCAGTGCTCTTAGCTCTGGCTCCTCCCCCTGCTCTGCGTGACCCACTGGATGACGAGGAGCCCAATGAATCAGAAGACGAGCTGCTGATGCTGTCGCTGTCTTGACCCCTCCCCCAGGAAGCAGCTGCCCAACCACCTCGCAGTGGGCGTCGGCTGAGCGTGGGGGAACTGTCCGAGGTCGTCTCAGGAGCACTGCTGTCGATGCTCGCCATGCCTGACAGACAACACAAGCCAGAGGTCTCCACTCAAACAAAGGTCTGCTTTGTGGAACGTGCCACAAATACACCAACCAGTGGGACTACAATGCAGGCTATGAATGGATCTTTATCTGCTATTTATAAAAGAGAAAGCATTTGCACCTACACCAATTCTTGAAAATGTTGGCTGGTTAATAGGGTAAGCCAGGGTCCAGTGCAGTGATGTGGGGGGAGGAGCTACAGGAGAACAGTGGCCTCCTTACCTGTATGCTTCTTCTTCTGTCGTACAGGTGAGCCCCAGCAGCGGGGTCCGTAGGCCCCACGCCCGCCCAGCGCCAGGCGACTGGGCACGGTGCCCTCGGACTTAAAGGGAACTGCCTCCTCCTGTCCCCTCTGCTGCTCACACAAGGACGACTGAGCTCCGTCTGCCACACACACACACACACACACACACACACACACACACACACACACACACACGATAAATGACTCCCAGTGCAAAAGGGCCAGCGCTGTCAAACGCAGACATTCAGAAGTCGCATTAAAGCACGCAAATGTAGCCGGCCCGGTTCATTCCCACCAGGCCCAGTGGACCGGGGGCTCACCTTGGTCTCTGCTGTCGCCCACCGCCTCTCCCGCTGCCGCACTCTGGACCCCGTTACCCGCCATGCCGCCCTGCTGCCCGGCCGCCCCGCCGCCGGCCACGCCCTGCACGGAGGCCGAACCCCCGGAGGCTGCGGGCGCCGCGTGTTTGGACGCGCCCGCCGTGGCTCCGCCCGCCCCGTGCGTGGCGTGCTTGGACGGGCTCTTCTGGCTGCCCGTGGCTGGCTTGCTGGAGTAGAAGGAGCTGAGAGTCTGGGGCTTGTGGGTCTGACTCTCCCGGTCCAGAAGTTTGTCTAGAATCTGCAGAAATTGGGTACAAAGCTGTTGACATCAAAAGTGCAATCGACCAATCAGAGGTGCATGGGGCAAAAATAAAGGATCTGCGCTGTGGACCCTTAAATTTTTTTTGGTGCAGACGTATGTGCTTGTAATCATGATAAACATCTTTCTAAGCAGGTATTAAAAGCATGGAGAGACATTTAAGAAGCGTCTGGGGAATACACGTCTGACTGAATCTCGCTCGTAGCATTCCTGCACAGCAGCGGGTTTTATAGCTGGTCCAAACACACTCGGATCATCACAGGTCAGCAAGCAATAACACAGCCAGGCAGACGGGTTGACAGGAGCAGCTGAGGAGTGTCTCCGACGCCCGAGGGCTTCCTTCCCACAGACTGCTGTGTACAAAGTGGTCTTTCTGACTTCTCCTGTGCGTCGTGACCGTTGACTAGGTTGCCTGAGGTCCTGCGCTTGCTTCATGGGTGAATACAGTTCAGCAAAACATGGAGGTGTGTGTGTGTGTGTGTGTCTGAACCATCTTGTACATCACTGAAGTGGCCAACCTGGAACCCACTACCCTACGCAGCCACACGTTCAGAGACCCAGGTGGGGCTGCACTGCGGTGGTCAGTGTGGTGGTCAGTGCACTCGCAGCGGTGCAGACGTGCTTGCCTTTTTCAGCTTGCTCTGATCGTCCTTGTACGTGATCATCAGGGCCAGAGCGAGGTCACCCTTCTCCCTCCTCGTGCCCTCACACAGCAGAGGGTGCTCTGCCTCGCTCACCGTCGTCTTCATTCCTGAGGGACAGACACTGGAGCATCAGGCAGGCCCACCGTAGGCACTAGAGCCCCCCCAATAGGCACTAGAGCCCCCCCCCCCCAATAGGCACTAGAGCCCCCCCCCCACCCCCCCCCCAATAGGCACTAGAGCCTCCATAGGGAGTGGACAATGTGCACACTAGACTTACCAAGTGCAGCAACCGCAGCCTCGAAACCCAGCTCCTCATCACCAGGCATCTCGTTGTTACGGTTCCGGCTGGGGGGGCGTGAACCCGTGGGGGAAACCACTATTGCAAGGACAGGAGAAAGGATGTTTCCATACGACAGATCTGACATGGGCTCATTTTAAGCTTGTTTATGTACAAGTGCTACAGTTCATAAAAATCTGTCCACGACCGAAAACACTGGAATGAACGAACTTTAGAAATCAGTACGCTCTCCAAACGCATCCCTGTGACGTAGCGCCCGAGCGTCTGCGATTTGCTCCGGCTCTGGTGAGGGAGCGACAGGGGAGGGCGCGACAGGTGAGGGGGCGCCACAGGTGAGGGGGCGACAGGTGAGGGGGCGACAGGTGAGGGTACTACACACACAGAGCCTCACCAGGAGTGCAGAGCACGTCGAAGATGAAGCTGGCCAGCATGAGCGGCAGGACGGGACGATAATCGCAGAAGTTGCCGTCGCGCAGCTGCTCGGCCCTGTCCCGTATGGCGGCCATCTCCACCACGCCCAGGGGGATCTTCTTCAGCAAGGCCACCACCTCAGACTCCTGGTAGGCCAGCTTCACCTAAAAGCCCAGAGCAGCGTTGTGAGATGGGTGCACTGCAACGGGCGTGTTCACCACAGGCTGTCTGACCCAACGGGCTTCATATCTAACGCACAGGCTGAGGTACTGCAGAATAAAGGCTGTGGGTAATGTGATTGTATTATACGTGGAGCACACTTTCTGAACAACACACACAAAGTGCTTTACAGAAAAAAACACTAGAAAACGAGATGAAAACAAAGCAATGTTATATAAATACACTTTGATATTCTTTTTAAAAGAGACAACTAATTCAGGCGATGTCAGGTGTACAGGAATCGAATACCAGAGGTTGGAGCCCCGGGTATTAAAAGCTGACTCCTCTGGATTAGGTTGGAGTTTTAGGAATAACCAGTATATCATTTGATGATCTTCATGATATAGTTTGAACATATTTGAAAATGACGAGGTGTCTGGTGAAGGGATTAAAGGACTGATGTAACGTGTGCCTTGTAGCAGTATTCTGAACTCATTGGACGTTATAGAGCTTTTGGGTAGACCGGATAAGAGAGCATTACAGGAATCCGATCTAGTTCACAAAATTCACACGGCTCTCATGTTCAGCAGTGCAGAGAGTGTCAGAGAGGAAGAGATTACGGAGGTGCCAGGGTGCCATTCCACAGCCATTAATAACGTGGTCTTAACACAGAGACAGTTCAAGATTATCAGTGACTTACAGAGATCAAGAATCAGTCTGTCTTTTTTGCGCAAGAACCCACAGCTAATTTTTGTTTAGGTACAGAAAAGTAAGACATTGACACCTTAATATCTGCCATCAAAGTGTAAGCATCGGTTTCCGACAACTTTTAAACACAGATGTAAGCTCCTCTCATGTCAGTGGCAAACCATCAGCAGACAGCAGAAGCACACACCACCTTAACCAACAGGGTCCCGAGCCGAGCTCTGAGGATGCAGCAAGCGTGATCGCACATGCGGGACTGTGAACCGGTCTACTGTCCACGTACCTCCAGGGCCTTTGTGGAGGCAGGAGGTCTCTGGAGCTCCAGCGAGAACATGCCCGTGCTGAAGGCCAGGTTGTGGAACTCCTGCCTCTCGCTCAGGACGGTGAGCAGGAAGGCGGCCTTGGAGAGCGTGCTGGTGGCCACCTGGGTCTGTCTGCTGGTGGAGACCTTGCTCTTCTTACCCTAATAGAGAGAAGAGGTGATTTGCAGGTTTGAAACAAGAGGTGACCCATCACGCTTTAGTGTTCTCGCTGTACAAGATCATGTAAGACTGAAGAAAGCCAGGCGGGTAGGAAAGGAACACAAGAAACGTGGAGAAGAACGTATTCGTTACCTTCGTCTGAGGCTGCTCCACCTTGAGGTCTGGAGGGTTGGCCAGCAGATCTTTGGCTAGGTCCACAGCCAGGCGGCACGCTTCGTTACTGTAGCCATGGGCGTAGAGGGCCTCCGCACAGGCAAACAGCACCTGGACCCGGCAGGGAGGTTTCACACAACACACAGGCCATTAGGCACCGTCTGAAATAAGGCCTCACCATTTCTAAGACGTAAACCTGGGTACGAGGAGCTCCCTCACCTCCATGTGGCCCTCCTGCTCCAGAGGTTTGATCCCCGCAAAGATGTCCGGCTCCTCTTCGTGGTTGCTGTCCGGGACGCCTCTGTCCCCCCCCTCCTCGGACGCGGCACTGAGATAGTAGGCCTGGTAATCGTCCTCGCCCACCGGGTCCCCGCCGGCGCCGGCTGCCTCTGGGCCCTGGAGCCCCGCCACGCCGCTCCCCGCACCTTCCCTCCGGCCCCGGGGGGGCTTGGAGGTGGCGGGGACGGCGATGGCGGCCGACGCGGAGGGCCGGCCGTCCTCCACGGGGTCTTCGTCCCCGTTCTCCTCCAGCTCCGCCTCCACGTCCACCTCCTTGTCCACGCCCACCACCACGTCGGCCATGGCGTTCTCCTTGGGGAAGCAGTGCGGGGGCTCGGCCAGCAAAGGCAGCGCCGCGTTGGTGACGCGTTTGGGCTCCTTAGCCCCTCCCCCGTACTTGCGCGGCTCGCGGAGCAGCGGGCTGGGGGAGGGCAGCATCTCCGGCGGCGGGGGCAGGAAGTCGAAGGTGTTGCTGGCCTCCGCCCCCAGGGCCAGGCTGGAGCCGTCGTCCTGGCTGAGCTCGGGCAGGTCCGGCTCCAGGGAGCTGTCCTCGCTGCTGGTGCGGCGCTTGGCGGCCGGGTGCTTCCCCCCCGCCGGCCCCGCCCCCCCCGCACGAGCCCTTGCCGCTCTGCGCCAACTTGGCCTTGCCGCCGGCCGAGGAGGAGGAGCCGCCGGCCTTGTAGGCGTTCTTGGCGCCGTCCTCCAGGGACAGGGCCACGCCCCCGGCCAGCCGCAGCAGCACGCCCCCCGCCCCCACCCCTGACAGGCCCTTCCTCTTGCTCACAATGGTCTCCTTGGGCCGCACAGCCACCTCCTGCTGGGGCGCGTGGGAGTTGTTACGCGCCTTGTGCTCGGAAACGCTCGCGTCGGGGCCCCCGCCACGCCCCACCCCTCCCCCGCACTCCGCCCCCTCGCCACTCAGTGCCGCCTTGGCGCCCCTCTGCTGCTGCACTGCCCTGGCCCAGCAGAAGGAGGCGCTCTTCTTGTCCGTGCTGCAGTAGGTTATGCCAGGCAGAGGGTAGGCCACCTCCCAGTTGAAGTAGCAGGACTCCACCGCCGGCTTGAAGCCCTGGAACAGCTTGTCCAGGGACTTGCGGTGCTGCCCGCGCTTCACGATCTCAATGACCTTCAGGTGCCACTGCTTCAGCTGGGCCGCCAGTTCCAGACGCCTGGAGAGAGAGAAAGCACACACACACACACACACACACACACACAGTAACTGTCATTATTACCTGTAAATGTTTCACATTTTGCATTTCAGTTACTGGGTATTTTGTCAAAAATCATTGCAAATATGATTTTTAAGAGTGCTGTGAAACTACTGGGAAGAGTTTTGGGAGCTGTAATTACACTGGTGCTGTTATAAAACAAACTCATTTAGTTTTCTAGCAGTGATTTAGTGAGCACAGTTATAAATAAAATGCATCAGCTGTTGCATTTCTTACAACATAAACTTGTGTGTTGCCCTGTATACGAGAGCTTAGATTAATTTAAGACAGACTCTCATCTCTCTGGTTTGAAGCACATCTTCAAACATGCTCACTTAAGCACAAACCTGAGGCAGATAGCTTAAACGGCAGGGAGTGCAACATTATCCATGTGACAGCGCGCACACACACACACACACACACACACACACACACACACACACACACACACACACACACACACACACACACACACACACACACACACACACACACACACACACACACACCTCTGCGGGCTCATGGTGGGGTCGAGCACTGCCAGCCTCCACAGCACCACCATCTCGTCACACATGCTGGCGCAGGCGTGGGCCGCCACCTCCGTCTGCCCGTTGCTGCGGCCCGTGTGACCGCTGGCGCTGCTGTGAGACGCAGACGTCCGCACGCTGTACCACCAACCGATGATCTGGACCAATCAGAGAGCAGGAGGCGGGGCATGAGCTGTGCTCTGCGAGACTTTTGGAGGTGGGGTCAGTGAAATGCCACGCTGATCTCTGTCTATATGGCAAGGGCGTGTTGGGCTGAAACCCTGATGTTTTCACACACACACTCACTTTTGGATAACGGTATTCTATATGGGTGCACTGATACCACATAATCTGAGCCGCTATTACCAGGAACACACAACCTCGACTGCCTGCCTTCTGACCCATTCAGCAGACGGCTGTGTAAAACTCTTCATGAGGATGTGCTACACTGCGTCACTCAAAACTGTGCTCATTTGAAATGACTACCGATATGATATTATGATACTACTGATACTATATTTCCGATACTCAAATTACCCCCAGAGCATTTTACTGTAAACATTGCAAATTCCCATGAGTACCAATGCCACACAAGGCTGCTATAGCGTTCCCTTCAGTGGGGAAGCGAGTGTGCTGCTCCATACCTGCTCATAGGTGAGGCACTGCTCGGTGAGGATCTCCAGCAGTGGGGCGGCATTGCTGTCTCTCCTCTTGAACATCTCCCTGACGATGGAGAGCAGGTTCCAGATGCCCTCGGGCTCACGACCCCTCAGGGGCCTCAGCAGGCAGGCCCACTCTGCAGCCGCCGGGGGCTCCGTGGAGGACAGGTACATGGAGTTCACATCACTGCGCCAGCCAATCAGAAGAGAAGGACATACAGACATGTCCGGGACCCAACGAGGGTGAACAGGGGCCCGTACAGGACAGACTGGTGAAGTCCTCACTGCACCCTCCCCAAAATTTTTTTTACATCTGGTAAGGTTTAATCGCACGCACCTGAACACAACCGGCGAGGGTCCACAGAACTTGTGCAGCGTCTTTTTAATGTTGTCGCTGAGGGTGGACTCGTCCAGGTACCACGTGCTCTGGTCTGAGGCAGAGGGCCCCGCCGTGGGGTCTGTAAGACACAGCCGGAGAGTCATTCCTGTTACTCGTGTCAGTCACTTTCAAAACAAATGTAAGCGGCTGGCTGGGTTAAAAACATGCGGGGGTGGGGGGGGGTTTTACTCTCAGCAAGGTGGACCTCATACTGAGCATTAGTCACATATGTGCTGCAGAACACATGCGTCTATTTCTCCAGCCAACACAACATCAGACTGGCTGCAAAGTGCTCTTAGTGCTCATCTTGAAGCTCTCGCATACAACCTTCTGGGACCTGCAGCCTGGCCTAATGCAGCTTATTACAGATATATATAATATATATCTATATAATATAAATATAATTAATTTATATAAATATAAATATATATAAATTTATATTTATTTATAAATTTATATCAATATAAATTAAACTGTATTTCTGGTCACGCATAAATTTGCGTGGTGATGCATGATTTTCCTATGTGTAGGTGCCCATATGTGCCTACGTGTGCATATATGTAAGGGTTTTGTGCGTGTGCGCTTATGTGCAGGTGTGTGTGTGTGTGTGCATGTGTGCAGATGGGTGCGCATGTGTGCAGGTTTACGTAAACATGTGTGCGTGTCTGTGTGTGTATCTACATGTACACACTTATGTGCAGATGTGTGTGTTCCTATTGTGCAGGTGTGTGCATATGTACAAACGAATACGTGTCATTTTGTACCCTAACAAGCCCTAGAAAACCATTAATGCTGAACGGGTTGCTGTGTTTTATGAAGCAGCTTACAGACCTAATTAGGCTTTACTAATTGTAGCTTATAATACTGCAAAAGCAAGAGCTTCAGAATCTTAGCACTGCCCCAGTTAGGGGACAGGAGTGCGAGTGAGTGAGTGAGTGAGTGTGAGCGAGCGTGTGTGTGTGTGTGAGCCACGCTGTCCTACAGGTCAGACTGATGCAGGGAGAGAACAGATGGGTCCATACCTGGAGCTCCACACACTGTGTTAATCGCCGTGGACTGAGAGGACAGGAGCTCATCTAGGAGGCGCTGGGCTGTGGGCAAGATCTGGACACACACACACACACACACACACACACACACACACACACACACAAAACGGTGTATTAGAAACACACTCCTTTTCCACTGAAACGGAGATCCAAATGCTTCAAAGGTCCAGCTCACCTGCTGTGGAAGCTCACTGATGAGGTACTGTGCAAACTTCTGCAGTTGGTCCCTCTGGAGCCGGGACAGAGACTCCGACACGGGGGCTCGGAGACACACAGCGGACGCCTGGGTCCACACATGCACACACCCACGGAGACAGAGACAGACAGGGGGAGGGGGGATTCATTAACAATCTGGTATTTTAGAACAATGCTATCCTTCCTAGCTGAAATGGTACAGCTTTGTCTAGTACGCCAAGAAGAACCAGTCCGTGTCACAAAGGCAATTATTATTAATACTGTTATTAATAAACGTCAAGCTGTTGGTTTTTTGTTCGCAAAAAGAAAAACCCAACTAACCCCCCCCCCCCCACACACACACTTTTCAGCCTTGCTAATAATTCACTATAAAATATGTATGTTGATGAGCTTTACGTATGGATCTTCTTCCACACCATTAGAAGTTCATGAATGATTAAGGACGTAGAATGTGATCTCTGGGCTGCTGGACTCCAACAGTCATGACGCAGCAAGGCTCCGAGTGGCCTCTGGGTCTCCACCTCTTATCTGCGGTGACTGCGTCTGCCCACGTCACAGGCAGCTGGGTGTTAAGGTGTTACCCTTCAGCACATGTGCAACAGGGCGGACTTGCCTGGAGACATCTTACAGAATAACTTAACTCTGACCACTAGCCCAAAACCCATATTCACGATTACAGAGGACACCCAGTCTGGAAAACCAAGTAAACAGCTGCATCCCATTTAAAAAACAATTAAATGTGCTTATTGTAGTAAGTACGTGTCAAAGTGTCTCCATGTAGGGGCTCTGTGAAGCTGTTTTTGGTGAAGGCTTCTCAGAGTACAGCTGGGGCCCAAGACGTCATGCTTCCAGAGGCTGCACTGGGCCACGCCCTCATAACTCCTGGACCAACACAGCATGCATCAGACGCAAATCTGCCACTCGTTTGATGTATTATTTAGTTTAGCGCACACATCTCTGCAATAATACTCATAAACAGATGTAATAACTTCTCAAAAATGTATTCTGAATATGATGTGAAGTTGCAGAGCATTTGCCTTCATTTTCTATGGTCAGGTTTTTCATCGTCTTGTACTAAAGCTCTCTGGAGCGTACTTTTGGGATGTATGGCAGGACATCCGTGAGCTCGTAGGGCATTGCTTCTGATTGGCTGCCCTCCTGTGGGTTCACCACAAACACCACGTAGTCATCTGCACGTTCACCATGTATAATGAAAGCCAGGCAGTGACACTTCAACAGAGAAGAACTGGCCACGTTTAGGTTTTTCCTTCTGCACACAGTGCAGTCATTACAGAGAATACAGAATGTTCTGCAGAGGTTATGCCATAAGCCACTAATGTCATGTTAATGTCAACTATGACTGCTGCCTCAAAGCGTGTGCCACGGTGTGTGTGTGTGTGTGTGTGTGTGTGTGTGTGTGTGTGTGTGTGTGTGTGTGGGGGGGAAGGGGCGTCTGAAAGTTTCTGTGGGTTTTTACAGGGGAATAAATAAGGGAAAGCAGAAGTGTTTTCAGGTCCATAGCTGGACGCAGGAGCCCGAAGGAGAGAGAGAGAGAGTGAGCGTTAAAGTTCATGAACAGTGAGGTTCCTCTCTCACGCTGCACACACACACACCTTCACCCACACAGACCAGGGCAGTGGGCTGCAGCGTACAAACAGAACCAGGATAACTTGTAGTGACAAGTGCACCAGAAGACGTGAGAAACCACAGAAAGCCCACTCAGCTGGTTTATGTGTAAGCAGCACATGCACTCCCTCAGCATGCAGGTAGACACACCACCCTAAAGGCCCTACAGGCCCCACTCGCCCTACAGGCCTCACTCACCCCACAGGCCCCACTCACCCCACAGGCCCCACTCACCCCACAGGCCCCACTCACCCCACAGGCCCCACAGGCCCCACCCGCCCTACACAAACACTACATATGCCTTAAGAAAGTCAGTATAGTGTTGGCTGAAGTGTTTTGCTTCTCCATTCTAGTGCTGTTGTACAAGATAACGTTTCCACGGGTCAAGCGGTTCAGACGGAACTGCAGGTTTGTGCCACAGTGCCACACAGAGCTCAAAACGGGTCACTGCAGTGAACAACTCACCACAGCTGGGAGACGTTAATGCGTTCACACCTCACGTGCTGTTTCAATACAGTACGGTTTAACAAAGCTTGGTGCGTGTCAGACGCCAAACAGACGCTGAGCAGACGTCTCACAGACAATCAGCAGCTGTCCTGAGGAAGGCACAGGATCGGGTGGCTGGAGGGGAAATAGCGACCCAGTCTTCATCCAAACCAACATGTCCAGACGTACACCAGGGCAAAAAACCAGTCATGCTCTTTACCAGTGGTGTGTCTTCTGAAGATTATGTCCAGTAATACAACACTTACATAAAGTTAACAGTGAACCAGAAGGGCCTGAAGCTAAATGGAAATGAAAGAGACTTTTATTTATGTGTGTGTGTGTGTGTGTAATTACATTTACAGCATTTAGCAGACGCTCTTATCCAGAGCGACTTACAATGTGCTTTGCATCTGATCACAGAATTCATCCTAGGAAATGGTACGGATAGGCCAGAATTCAAGATACCATTGAGTCAGACTACTACTAAACTACAGGAGTCAATGTCATTACCTAGTGTTTTGCAAGTTAGACATTTGCCAAGAAGCACAAATAACCATAGACAGACATACAATTTAAAGAACAATGGCAAGTGGTATCAGCCGAGTTAGTGCTCTGGTAAGAACTCAACAATGTATATACACACACGTAACAAGTTATCCTGGTTCTGTTTGTACGCTGCAGCCCACTGTCCCGGTCTGTGTGGGTGAAGGTGTGTGTGTGCGTGTGTGTGCAGCGTGAGAGAGGAACCTCGCTGTTCATGAACTTTAACACTCACTCTCTCGGGCTCCTCATACACACACACACACACACACACACACACACACACACACGTAACAAGTTATCCTGGTTCTGTTTGTACGCTGCAGCCCACTGTCCCGGTCTGTGTGGGTGAAGGTGTGTGTGTGCGCGTGTGTGCAGCGTGAGAGAGGAACCTCGCTGTTCATGAACTTTAACGCTCACTCTCTCTCTCTCTCTCTCTATCGGGCTCTTCATTCATACATACACACACACACACACACGTGTATATATTTTTTTGAGCATATCGTGGTTGGAGTGGGTGCATGTTCAATGCTAGTGCACAAGTATCTAAAGAATGGGGTTAGTTTGCCGTGAACACACAAAGCACGCGAGTGTGAGAAAGTTTACTCAAAGTGAACTCATGACGATTCCCCACACTGAACTCTGCAGAAGAGCGAGAGAACCCACACACAAACATGCAAACGGTGGAGGCCACCCCCGGCCTGGGCTGTATCAGGCCGCGCAGGGCTACAGGGGGATATCAGGACGGAGCAGAACCTGCCTCCACCCTCTCTGCTCCACAGGGAGCCGTAAGAATTAATCAAGAGCCCCTCAGCCCTCTCACGCCTACGCCAGCTCAGCACAGATAGAGCTGAACCCTGCACCTCACGTAGCGCTGGGCAACGTTAACAAAAGACACCGCCTTCGTGTATGAGGAATGCACAAAACACACTATGGAGTGGGAGAGCCCACTTTTGGCTTGTTTCTTTTTGCCACTGGCTAGGAAGTTAATTGACAGGAGATAGCCACAGAAATAGCAATGGAAAAAACGGGCGTTCAAAGAGACCGATGGTTTGCAGACGGTTGCAACAACACAGCTGGAGGTGTCCTGGAGTTCAGCTGGTACAGCAGGCGGACTGAGGTGCTAGCAACACCACATACATGTAAATGTAAATGGGACTAATGTGAACTTTAATGATCGACACTGGCAGTGCACAAGCCAGTGAGCAAAATATCAGCATCAGATTATGGTAAACAGCAAATGTGGGAGCAGCACACGGAGGCCATCACCACCGTAGGAAGAGCAGCACAACACACCACCTGGTGTCACCATGGGTACCACAGAGCACACGAGCGGCGGAGGCACAGGTGCGACCAAACGGGGCGTCCCCAACACGATGCAGACGCGGCCGGGCCGCCGGGGTCACACACAGCCCCAAGACATCCCATAATCAGGTCGTCACGGTTATTAGGTCACTCGGAATGGACAACATGAAAACCGATGCAACCTGCTGTTCTGGAGAGGTCATGGAAGAGTCTAAACCAGCAACATTATGACTGAGTGGACAGGATTATTAACAATGATGGAACAGTTATGGCCTCTATTATGATACAACATCATATTAATTATTATTAACAATAACGTAGTGGGTCTTAAGTCATCTGGGGTGGGAGTACAGGAGGTGTGAGTACCTCAACCTCCTGCTCCACGGTCTGTCCAGAGATGAGTGGATTCATGTAAGACAGAGATGTGCCTTAGGTGTTTGATTGCACATCACCCATCTCAGCCACTAATTTCTAGTGATTGGTTTGTCTACGTCTTACGTGCTGCGGTTTAACAGAAGAACAGAATACATGGCTGTGGTTCCCAGCATTTGTTCACGACAGGCTCGTGCCTCCCACACACCCACCTCTGTCTTCACTTTCGTGATACATTTTTACCACCGACTGCAAAGCGTGGTCTCTGTGTTTGCGCACCGAGCTCAGCACAGCTGTTTAAAGGGTACGAGAGTGTGAGGCGATGAAGTGTGGTGCTGTCGGACGGGGAGGCGTGACTGGCCGCCACACCACAGCAGTGCAGCAGACACACTACGCTTCGTTTCAACGGTGGACGCTCAATGAATTCCTGCATGTTTGGACATGACCCTGAAGACGTAAAAAGCCAAATGCTCTTTATTTAAAAAGCTGGATCATGGTAGTCACTGGAAACATCTAGCCTAGCCTCACCGTTTTGCTAACCTTGAGAAATGCCCCCTCCCCATGAATTACACTTGGTCCTTCCCTAATAAGGATCATAGCGGTTCTTACCCACAGGGTGTGGGAGAACAGCCCGTTCTGATGACACAGATACAGTGTGTGTGTACAGTTCTGAGCAGCAGAACTCATGTTGCGTAGCCGGAAAAGGCACTGTGAAGCGTGTGCGCACATCAAGAAGAGTAGGACTCACCTTGTGGATCTGTGAGAGGAAGAATGTGAAGCGTGTGTGTGTGTGTGTGTGTGTGTGTGGACGGAGGGGCAGAACTCACGTTGTGGATGCGGAAGAGACAGAGAGCCACCACGTGGGCACACCACTTGGCCCCCGCCCCACACGTGCAGCTACAGGAAGTGATGCGGCAGCGGTCAAACATCACCGCCACGTTGTAGGCACCCTTTGACTGGCCGGCCTGGGGCGAGACCACGGTAGCGCTCAGGTGGAACCCTGCAGAAGAACGAGTGGAGGAGGAGAATGACTCCACCAGACACACAGCACAACACACACACAACAGGTTCCCCTCCTGACTCTCCTGAAGGAGACGGACAACATTAGCAACTGCAGTGCAAATTAAAGGGATTGTTCTCTGTGATTGTTCTCTATGATTCAGTTCAATTATGATTCTTTGATAAGAATCTCAAATATTGACACAAATTAGACCATTTGGGCAAGTTTCTGAATTATTTTAAAGCAATTCATTGACGACAACAGCATGACTAGAAGATTTGTATCGTTTATGCTATAGAAATCTCCATGATGGTTTCAAACGCGTGTTTTTGTGTAGGTTTCAGGTCATGCGTACGAGCATGGAAGTGTTCACTATAGTGTTTTGGCCATTCTGAACACCTCTGAGATGCTAGAGTAGAGCGGTGTAATGTTACTGATCTCTGTTTATGTTAGAGAATATATATATCCCCAGTACAGATTCATGTCAGCACTGATAATTAATCTTTCCGCATGAACATACATTTCATTGCTTAATACCCTGAATACATGCTTTAGTGACCGGTAGATCTTAAACAAAGGACAATAAACAATGTCATAAAAAAGTCACATATGTTCCACAATTCATTACTAATTAAAGTATTTACTGAATTGGGGGGCGGGTGTATAAGATGCTAGTGTGATTACTGAATTATTGACTCTGGGGTGATGCTGAACCCAATAGTAGTTGCTGTAGTACCCTGAGACTAGAGAGGAAATGAAAAACGCTGTATTTGTACATGTGGAGTGACATGGTGCTGGAGCGAGTGTGTGTAAGGGAGGCAGAGCTGGCAGGGCTGCTCTCCCCTCTGGAGAAGAGCCAGACCTGCTCTGGCCAGCTCAGAGGAGGGGGAGGGGATCTGCTCTACGCTGCGGCTGCTCCACAGGGCCGAGTGCACTGCCTCGCCAACCCCACCTCCCTCTCTCCCTCTCTCCCTCCCTCCCTCCCTCCCCCTTCACCTGCTTGCCAAAACTACCCTGCTCACACTGACCCACTTCCTCCCTTAAAACAGGTGGGCTCCAAAATGGCACATCTAGGTTTGGTGGAAAATATATATAAATAATAATAAGAAGAAAAAGAGGGGCTTAATCTCAGTTTGCACCTGCATGGTTTTTCCCTGCAGACGTTTGAGAGTGAGAGGGAAAGGCCTACATCTGGCAACAGGGCCTCGTATATGAAGCATTACCTCTGTGGATTTCCAGTGGCCGTTAGTGGATGGAAGCGAACACTGGAATTTGTTATGAATGTCAAAGAGCAGATGTGAGCACCAGAGAGAAGAGCTGAGCCATTCTGCTGAGGTCTGCCACACTCCCCACTGGAGACGCTGAGCTGAGCAGCTGGGGTGTAGCAGCTACCCTGGGCTGCTTTCACACTGCTTAATGAGCTAATAACTGATCTTTACAGACCAACAGTCAGTGCACCAACCTTAGAGCACTACACTTATAAACACCTATTTATGGGCTTTATGTGCAAATAAAAGGAAAACAAAAATATATATATATCAGTAAGCCGACTCTGAAGAAGTTTATACTACATTCGATTAGAAAAAGTAAAAAAGAAAATAGTTAAAAGTGTGTAAAGCTGTACTTAGTACTTAGTGTCCCAACTGCTGTGTGTGTGTGTGTGTGTGTGTGTGTGTGTGTGTGTGTGTGTGTGTAGGGGGTGTCAGAGATTTAGGTCAGGTTCATGCCCACAGTGCTGTTCAGCCCACCACCTCCAACAGCAGCAACAATACCAGCCCTTCTTGCACACAGCATTCACACCAACCACACTGCCATGTAGCTCCTTCACCCACGCAGAAACAAGCCCACTGTTGGGCTGACAGAATGATAGCAGCGACACGAGGACCCCAGAGAGGCTCTCGGCCGTGTGTGCCACACTGGGGACAACAGGCCAAGGGAAGGATGGAATTGGCACGGCTCGCGCATAAACGCCACGACAGACGCCAGCGCGCCACGAAGGTGAAGCGAAGTCTGGAGATGGAGGTGGTGTAGCAGGGCACTGCACATTAACACATTGTTAAAGGTTTTATTTCCCCCATCAGCACAAGGGAGGTTACGGTTTAAGTTACAGTAATTATCTCATGCTGGTAGCACAGTGAACACTTCCAAGGTCGTGGAGCAGAAGGACTCAGAGAGCCCTTCAGTGAAACAGCCGGCTTCTTCCATGCTTGCACTGTTGATGAAAGGGTTGTGCAGGGTTTCACAACATGGAAGGTTCACAACAGGAGGCTTCTCACCTATCTGTAGGGGATCTTTCACAGCCCTCACGCGATAGAGCTGCTCACCACGCTGGAACTCATCAGGGCTTCCATTGGCCAGGCAGGAGTAGAGCCTGCAGAGAACATGAAAGTGCCGGAGAAGAACATGAAGACCTGGGAAAGGCTGAAGAAGACAAACACTCCTACCAACACATGGACCAATCGCGTTCGCCCACACACCAGGTGGCACTGGTGATCAGTTCCATACGGTGCAGGAAAGGCCACACATCTGACTCAAACGTCCGCACGAGTGTTTGATGAGCAGCTGTGAACGAAGTCATGGCAGGTGTCAATGACCAGCCTCACCTGATGTCCTCCTCGTTCTCTGGAAAGCTCCAATAGGCTATACGTAGCTGAAGCTGCTCAGGCACTGGAGGATAGACCTTCTCCACCACCTCGAACGGGATGTGGAAGGCCACCTGCTTGGCCGACAGCTCCACCAGGGGGATGACCTGTCCATCTGAGAAGACATGACATTCCAGCTAAAGGTTTGGCTGACAGGAATGAGAGATCAACTTAAAGGAACTCGTCAGACAACATGATAGTAAAAGCATTTAGTCACCCATCCATCTTGACCATTCTCTCTGAGAAACAGTATTTACTCAGCCTAGCAACTCGCACACTAGCAGAACGACTGAGATTATCAACTACCCTCATTTGGGGGCAGAATATTACTGCTCACTTTAATGCACCTTCAAGCCATGTTATGAATCACAGCAGACCATATTTGGCATCAGGCAAGCAGTCTGAACAATACCATCACGGCTACAGTTCAGGCAAGTCGCTGTACATCCGGGATTTAAGAGCGAGGTGCAAGACCTTAAGTGTCCCACTCCGTACCAGACGCAGACTAAACCTTCATGCACAGGCCTTGTAAAAAGAGCGGGAGAAGGACGGCAGTCAATACACCGAACGTCCAGAAGGGTTATGGCTCCCTCAGCAGTCCTGGACACAACTGTCCTATTGACTAAATTATTCCAATTAGAACCTCTAAAAAGATGTCACTGCTGAACATAATAACACAAACATGATTAAAGTCTCAAAGGTAAGGTCAACAGTTTGTTCTTGTGGTATGTTGCATATAGTCAAAAGGCATAAAGAATTACATTTCTCAACAGAACTATAGTTTATCGAAGTAATCCTTCAATTAAGTACTTTGCCGTTTTGTGTAGGCCTTCTGAACTTGGCTGGTGAACAGAGAAGGGTGTGTATACACTTATTAGTTTGTCAGCAACTGCACTTGTTTAGTATAGGCTTTAGAAGGGTCTAATCAATTCCAAGATATGTTTAATGAAGAAAGTTTGTTACACATTTGACACATGCAGAATATTGTAAACTGGTGTTAAATTGTTTTTAAAAATGTATGATTCTGAATTATGACAATTTAAAATTTGGTTTAAGACATTTTTCTCCCTGCGTTCACCCCTCCCCCACCTGAGAACCTTAAAAGTTCACTTGTAGAAACAGTGGGACTCATGAGCCAGGTGGAAACTACAGAAACTCGGTTTAGGAAGCAGGCAGTCTCAGACTGCAATCATGCGTAAAGAAATTAAGTCTATTCATCCTGCAAGTTTAATGTGAATCTATTTCACTGTCGGAATATCAGCTTGCTTAAACCAAGAGGGTTGTAATGACAAAAAAACGAACTATGAGTCAATGTCCCAGTATTTCAGTGCCATGTGGTCTTTTAGAGCTGCATTGAACATAGCAGGCATCGCGACAAAGCTGCATCATAACCTCATCTGACCTCAGGCATACAACTTCACAGCCACGTCATCGTTGGAGACTTGGGTCATCTGGACAAAATCTTTGCTCATCTGCATTAAATTTGTCAAACTCCCATTATAAAAACTGAGCCACACACATCTTTTGCGTCCTTGGCCATTTATACATGGCGAATAAGTTTGACTGAATAGACCAATAACCCTTTCTATGGGATCCCGTCATAGGTGAATGTAGAGTGGGATTCGTACAGCCCAGCGTACCTGGAGAACACACTGAACAGAGGTGCACACTGAACAACATGTCAAACAGGAGGAGCTGGTGTGGCGTCATGACATCAAAGTCGAGCTGTAGTGGCTACACTCTCCAGTATACACACAAAACAACGCGGTAATTGGATCCCCACACACAGTACTTGTAATATGGAAAACACAGATTCCACATGTGAATATCCAAGATGCCCAAAATGCACAGACATGGTCCAATCAAATGAAGCAGCATCACACTGCCCAAGAGAGAAATTCCCTCGTGTAAAACGATGCAAGTGTGACCTGGTAAAGCAGTGTGAATCCCAGATACAGTGACTGATTAATATGTAGGCCTAAGTCTCATGTGAAGCAGTTTCTTTACACCTCCAATGACTGGCCCTTTCTCCTGCAGGCCACAGAAGAAAGAGGCACTGCTGTAGAACCTCTGTGTGAAAGGGCCAATACACGAAGATTTCTGCCAATGGGTTTAACTTGAAGATCACAGCGGAGTGTGTCTAGATCCAGAAGTTTGCTCACCTTTCAGTAGCTTGTCACCTACTGACAGGCCCACCTCTAGCAGCCGCCAATGGGCAAAAATAAATCAGAACAGGTGTGATAATCTAGTTTAAAAATATCACGGTTTCACGTTAGCACAGCATTAATTGACCATTTAAAAATCAAACATCTGATGTAATAATGTATTAACAGAACAGTTTATTACAAAATAGTTCTGTACATCTGTACAAACAGCTCATTTTTGGTTCTGCCAAGTAAACAGCTCAACACACTAAATAAGCCTTTGGCTGTAATTTAACACAGGCTATTTATATAGTTAAAACATGAACATTTGTGGATTGCATTTTTGGTTTGGACTTAAAAGAAAAGCCACTAAACTACATATAAGAAATTTATGAGCATCTAATTATTTAGCACTTTTTTTTTAGATATGTGTAGGGCAGTGTTAAAGCTGTTTTTGTTTGGTTGGTTGATGTCTCCAAATTGGGAGTAGTGTGAATTTATACAGGACACAGGCAGGTTGTGGAAAAACAGAATATTCAGTAACATCTATAAGAACTTAAACTGAATTGCACACCATGGTACGTACAATAAATTTATCATATTGTGGTTATTAGTCTAAACAAAGAGTGACTGATGAAAGGCACATGAGCAAAGGAAGAACAAAGAGAGAAAAAAGGAGGAAAAAAGATAAACCCCGACTCTTTCGGTTGTGTGCAGCCAACTTCAGCAACTCCAAGCTAAAGGTAGCTTTGTGCTTACTTACGACTAACAACAAAACGTTATTCTGTGTGATAGATTGTCATGTATGATCATGTTAAACATGCACGAAAGGGCAGACGTGTTTATACAGATAATTACTCAGCCAAAGGGCTTTCCACACAGTCCTGTAGTAGGATTTAGAGGGCAATCAGGGGTAGAGGGTGACAAACGTTGCAGGACACAAAAGTAATGTGAACGACTGGTACAAGGAACGACAATAAATTAAGTTGGCGGCAATACATAAAAACGTGTTTTCATCACTATTTTGGAGATGGTAACTGAGGTAACTGTCTAATTATAAACTGTGACCAACCATGAATCTGTGACACAGTTACATCCCTAGTTTCAGACAGCATTTCAATCAGTGGCAGGCTGATATAGACCAGGTAGTGGTGGATGGATGCATTAATGCCAAGAAAATGTACTAAGACACTTTGTCTCGCAACTACTGGGGTGTTTAATCTAAACGAACACACACACACACACACAAATAAATATATATATATATATATATATATATATATATATATATATATATATATATATATATATATATATAAAATGTATTTATTAGCTAATTGGAGAAGAACATTTGGCAAGTCACATCAGAGTGATGTCAAAGTGCCTTTAACGAGAGAATAATTCTCACACTGAATGAGGGGGTTAAGTGACTAAGGCCAGACGACACATAAAAATTATACTATCATTTGCATGAGAGAAAGAGACTGTGAGAAAGGCTCTGCGCGTTAGTGCGAGTGAATGAGTGTTCACCTGGTAGCACCAAGACATGGGGCACAGTCATAGACAGTCATAGGCTGACTAAGCCAGGGTTGGCCATTGAGCAGCAGGCTGACAGACAGCTGGGCCTTTGCCGCCCTGATGCGGGTCTGATGCAGAACTACTCACAAACCTGATGCATGGAGCCTCACCAATGAAGGACAAAAGAATTCTGGGGGTGCAAACAGTCTAAATCAACCGCCGTGCCTGAGGGATCAAGTTCTTGTGTTGAAGAAAAGACCTCTGGGCATGAGAAGCACCTCCACTTACGGCCAAAACCGAGGGGATTCTGGAGCCCGGAGAGTGAGCTGTACAAGGTCAGCAGCATTATGCAGCATCATTAAATGGGGGGGTTTACTGCTTAACCACAATGCCCTGCTCCAAGGCAGTGACCTGCACAAGACAAAGCTCTTTTTACAGCCCTCCCTCCACTGCACTACACCCAACCCCCACTGCTCCTTCAATCCAAACACCACAAGGCCCACGTCTAGAAAAAGCCCCTCACTGACTCTTGTAGTCGAAACACTACTCCAACAATGTGGATTTTTTTATTTCACACCATGAAGTTGCCCTGTTCAATCACTTCTAGCCCAGAACTCTTCAAGAGTCAGAGCTGCTCTTACAGCAGAAGGGTCAGTGAGGACACAGCTAACTCAGACGGTCGTCCAAACTCAGTGAGTGACTCAAACACAACCACTTTCTTTGAGACAAAAAAAAAAAACAAAAAAAAAAACATCTCTTTACAAGTGAGACATATCAGTTTTGAAAAATGCACAAGTTGTTGAATTTAGTGATTAGGCAATGATCTATATACTTTTTTATCACAAACAATTAAAACAAATAAATACTAAGAAAGGAATAAATAAAGCAAAATTATTTGGTGTGGAAAAAAATTACAAGTCACTTTTACTGTGCATTCCAGATATGGAAAACCTCTCTGTGCCATATCTTAAACATCCTTGTGAAAGTCCAACTTTCTAGTCCTGTTTGGCACATGCTATGTGACAGTTAAGGGATTTCATTTTAACAAAGTTAGTCGTGCCGCTAAAAACCTCTCTGGACGTGTATAACTTTCAAAGGCTCAACAGCTATGTGACCGTGTCATTCAGCAATTCAGAATATATGCTCTGCTCCGAGGTCAGAGGTAAGGGCACCAGGGAATGACAGGGATCACATTACAATGACAATGAACACACAAACTGTTTTGGCACACATGGGAGAATCTGTTTCATTTACCTTTAATCTTAACTGTGGGTGAATTCGGACCGGCAGACTGCTTTCTCCATCCTCTCCAATTCTGACAGAGACTCTCTGCCTCTGATATAAAGGAGCAAAGGGAATCCTCTTCAAACCGGTCAGAGTCTTCAAAGGAGAACCTCTCTCCGTCTTCCCACTCGGCGAACATCAGTTCCATCACATGCGATGTGTGCAAGTATGAAAAGCTGAAGACTTCAACAATAGTGAATAACTTGTTGCTTGAGGGGGATTGGCTCACAGTTGAGAGGGAGAGCGCAGACAGGCTGCATGAGCGGATCACACCTCCAGTGGACCACTTACAGTCGGGGGAGGGGGAACCGGACGGGGTCCAAACACAGCGACGAGCTCTCCGGTTTCTCAAGCAGTCTTTGTTTTTGTTCTCAACGAAACGTGGGCAGTTTATGATAACGTGTACGGTGCATCAAAGGACATCCATTCACTCCAGATCATATCTGATCTTCAGGCGACCAAACGCACGATTAATCCATGTCTCTGGAATGTATTCCCACTGTTTAAGACTGTTAACCTGGGATTAGCTCTCAAATATAACTTGAGCTCCCGACAGAAATGAAAAGCTAAGCATTTAGATGTGGGTTTATGCGTACAAGCAAGTGGCGGCTGCCTTAATCAGATAATACAGCAATCAAATACTTTGAATCAAAGACAGCAACGCAGATCAACTTTGTTTCCCTGTCGCGACAGGAGCGGTGACATTTCTGCTGCTGTAACTATAACGGTACTGGTTCGTGTGCGACCTGATCCGGGGACTCGTTCATTCCGGGCTTCACATGAAAGTTTTTGGAGTTGTCGGTGGACCTTCGCTAGTTCCCGAGGCACAAACTCATCTATTAAGGCCTGTCAATGTGCCGCTTTAGTCTGTTTTACAAACAGCGTTAGCTCTACACTCTACACATATTTGCCCAAGTATGTAGCTAACCAGCTCGCATTCTGATTCAGATACCAATAATTTTAAAGAAATGGCGAATACGCGTCAGCTAATGCACTGAGTCGGAGACGTGTGGCTGTTTGAAAACTTAAGAGTGAGCTGAGGTGAACTGTTTTCGCGTCACGACTACTTTCTCCTCGTCCGACCAGCTGAGACACTCTTGCCTGTGTCCCACAAAAGCTCCTCGGCGAGCCAGTGCAGCTAGCCCAGTAGCTACCTAACGAGCTAAACACCAGGGGGAGAGAACGGGCCCTTATTGCAACAACGGACGACCAATTCTTCTTATAAACACGGCCAATCTGAGACGAACGATCAAATTTATGCCATTAAGAGCACTCGTGCTCGGTTTCGCAATTTGTCAGCTCGGACAAAAACAAGAAAAAAAAGGACGAGCGACGGCTAGCGCCCCGGCTAACGGCTAGCGCCCCGGCTAACCGCTCGCGCAGCGGCTAGCGGTCCGCTCGCGAGAGCTAGTTACCTAGCGACTAGCCCAGAGTTGTGAGGCGGCTGCTAGCCTGTTAGCTCCTTAGACTCGTCCACAGAAGCGTTCAGACGTACATTTGAGACAACCTGAACTGATATTACTAATATTACACAACACGGTTTACTTTGAAAACAAGCGCTGGCTTCATTTAACACGAATTTAACACTGACACGCTTGGTCAGGAAACACTTGGTCCCTAGTCCTAGTCTGAAAAACACAAGTAGCTACTCAAAACAAACCCGAGTCCTCCCGCTTGTTTTATTCAGTGATTTTGTGATTGTCGCCGAATACTTGAGTGAACAACGCGGCTAGCCGACTGACTTTAATCGACCGTGTAATATAGGCTTGACATTTGTTCACCGGCAAATATGGCTATCTAGCCAGCAAGCTAGCGGGCTGTGTTGTTTGCACTACTACATATGCCCTCTCTTATTTCTCTTCCACAATAGCGTGTCACTCTTGACTCTCCCGACCCCCCACCAGTCACTCAGTCCTCCACTCCAGATGTCCACGGGTACGCTCTGTTCCCACTACGATCACTGGCGGTTGCTCTCAATCCGAAGTGTCTTAAAAAGCCGACAAATCGAGCCGGGGTCCCCCCCAAATTCTTGCTCCCGTCCCCCGTTTCTCGCTCTCTCCGCTCGGGAAGATGGCTCTCCGCTCCACAGCTTCAGCGGGCGGTCCGTCCACCATCAGCTGATCCGAGTTTCCGCCGCACGTGTGACGTTTAAAGGCGGCTCGCCGCGACCCGCACGACTCACTGTACAGCACATCACTCACTCGTCTGACTCACGGCTAAGAAAAGGACATTCTCATTTTTATTCACTTCTTTCTTTTTTTGCTTAACGTTTTAAGCGTTGTGAAATGTGATGTATTCGTTCAAGTATAACTTCCCACCGGTACATTTTGAACAAGGGTTTCAGTTTGACTATACTCAAACATTCGCGCTGCTTGGCTGCAGTTGCTGTTCCTTTTGTTGCCACTGTAATTCTGTGTTATACTGTTATAAAAATCTTAATTCAAATGTCCCACGGTGACTAGACTACTTACTTGTAGTCTCATAACAACAACAATACTACAGCTACTAATAGCAGTAATAATAATAATTATTATTAAAATAACAATAATAATGACAGTAAATAGGCCTACACCACTTTACAAAAACATGCCAAATTCAAAAGTAAGAATTAATGTACAACAATAATAAATTGTAGATTTATTAATAATAATAAAAGTATGAAAAGTATGTAAAAGTAATAATATGCATAAACTTTAAATCAGTGTGGGACAGCATAGAAGCTAACATAACACACAGAGTAATGCTGTCACAATGCAATATTAACAATGCAGTATATGACTGCAACAAGAGACCCAACCAATAAACTTTTCCCAGGTTACAGTCCTATGTAAGACAAATAAATATGATAATGGAGAAGCATTTTCAAACCTGTTACACTCTCCTCTTCCAGCTGACTCTCTCCCTCAAGCTGACTGTACAGTACTGCATAAGGATCTAATGAGAATAGCCACTTTTGTCCAGTTGTCCCAGACTTGACCAACTCTGGGTTTAATGGGCCCTCTACTCCAGTGCTGTGATAGAGTATGAACTGATCAGTCATTATCAATCTTGTTTCTGTGACAAAATGATAAAAGTCAGATGGAAAGAGGCATATCCTGAATTTTCATTATGCTGCTGTTGTAGAGAAATGTACAATGTAAAGGTTGAGGTCATTCGTGTATGGCTTAAGCTCTCAGTGTCCGAATCGTATTCCCCTGCAGTTTGTTAAATCTTTTCCTTGCTTTTATTTTTCAGGATGTTATTTAATTTTCAGGAATTTATTTGTGGGGTTTTTTTTGGATGCCCTAGCATATATATATACACATACATATACATACATACATATATATATATATATATATATATATATATATATATATATATATATATATATATATATATATATATATATATATATATATATATATATATATATATATATTCTTTCATTTTGTACACTATAGGAACCTGGATCCCTGTAGTAAAGTTAAATAATGGTCTGGCCATAGCAACCTAATGCTGATAAATAAAACATACAGAAACTGCCTGCTAATAATAAAAAAATCTCCCATGAAATTGTATTCAGACATGCCAGTAACTGACATCAAGTTCACTCACAGTGATGACTTTTCTAACTTTTGCTTTATTTTTTTTGGTGCCAGCTTTGATTTATGATCCTTAATTCTTAAATCAGTCTGTGCTCTTCACTTGGTTTGAAAACCAGAACAATATCCAGTATAAGTGGGCTTAAAATCTTCTGATCCTTGGAGATGTTGAATATCATTCTCATAAATATTTCTGGGCTTTTAAAATAGTCCCTGCAGCTAGCATTTATACTCATATAAATCAAGTGCTGTGGTTAAAGAGGTGTACCTGTGATCATGTTCTTTGTAGGAACATTTCAGTAACCTGAGGTGGAGTATAAAGTGTTACGTTACACAGCAGTCAGACCACTGGTTGACAAGGAAGAGAGGGGTGTATGTCTTCACCTGGAGCTGAATTGAGCCATCCAGAGACAGTACACAGACTTTTATTACTATTTTTATGTTCTTCCTCTCCTGCTCAATCACAAAAGGTGAAGGAAACCCATAATGCATTTCCTGTCATCTCTTGCAGTGCACAAAATGTGTCCAGTTTAAGTTTGTCACGGGCAAAGATGGCCTCATGCTTGGTTATTTACCAAACAAGCTTCTCCCTCCAGTAGGGAAAGTAAAGGAATCCAAGCCAATGTCTGTCACTCCTAACTCACACAGAAGACTAGTGCACCTTCCAGTGTACATTTACATTTACATTTATGGCATTTAGCAGACGCTCTTATCCAGAGCGACTTACAAAAGTGCTACAGACACTCTCCACCGCCAGACAGTTGGTACTGGGAGTCTGATGATGTCATGTTGGGTCTGCCATGATAATCTGACAGTGCTGCGTGATCGTGAATGTGTGTGAATGTTTGGGGTCCTTATGATGCTTCACATGAGAAAATGTCAGCTAATTTTGTAATACATCTTCTAGTGAATAGTGCTTGTCATGAATTGACTGTCTCTGGGACCTAGCCATCTGGTGTTTGTTGACTCAGTAATGAAAATACTGCCTACAGAAAGATTCAGAGGATTTAAAAGTTTAACTTAAGGATTTAACTTCACCTGGACTAAAATAAATACGTCCCACATACGTTAGCAAAAGGAGAATACGAGAGAAGTGATATATTCTGAGAAGTGATATATTCTGTCTCATTGAGGTATTTATGCATTCTTTTTAATATTTTTCTTTTTAATCAGGTATGATTCTGTTGGATTAAATTATGCTTCAGAAAAATCATATCCATTCAGGGTTTTAGCAAAGGGGGATAATTAATTAAGTCCAAAGTCGCATCGAAAGGCAGGATAGTTGTTTTTCAATTTCTCCTCCTTCATCAAAACCTCACCAATAGCTGTAGATTTGAGAATCTTAGCATCACTGTAGCATCTCACTGCGGTCAAATACAGCCCAGTAGTGTAGCTGTTTATGCCTTAAGAACCTAACAAACCCCAGGAAATATATTTTTCAAAGTGGGAAATACTTCATAGACATCTCATCTTTAGATCTTCTACTGAACAGACATTAAATAGATCTTATTGACATTTCCTGTTTGTTTTCTTTTTTAAGGCGATTTATAAGGCTTAAATAAGCATCTCTGGAGTGTGTTTAGGCACAGTGAGAAGAGACAGGAAAGGAGATGTTTTTGTGCACTAAAGCTATCAGCAAGACTGTGCTGTTACAATACCAAGCGGGGAGAAACAGCAACTTAATAATGTATGGGTGGAAAAATACTAAACTTGAGCTTTAAGGAAAACAGCACTTAATGTGATATACAACATAGTGCACAGTCCAAAGAGAAATTTCACTGATAACATGAGTTACATGACAGTGATGATTATTTCTATAAACACAATGGTAGCTGTCAACATGATACACAAAAATAAATAACACAAACTAAAGCATAAACAAAGACTCAACATAATACAGTACACGTTATTTTCAACTCAGTTTTGCTGCAATATTTTGTGTATTAATAGATGAAAAAGTCCAATTTCATTCCAGTTTCCTACAAACAGATATTACAGATGACCCATTAATCTTATGCTTATGCCATTCAAAGAGGTTATGTGTGGGTAAGAAACTGGTTGGTTCTTGGTGTGTTTCATACTATGATCAAGTTAGTGCCAAGTCAAAAACATGTGGATTAAATATATATTTAACAAATTTCACAACTGATAAACTGACCATTGATGACGTCCAGTTTTGTGCAATCTGTGTACTTTCATATGAGTATGGATAATAATTACACTGAGAACTAATTAAATATTCTCTACTGGAATGGAGATGAATTTAACACGACATACAAATATCAACTTGAATCTATAAACATAAGACCTCTGACCACAAATTCTGAGTTTCAAATCAAATTCAAAACTCACTTTGAAACTCAACATATCAGAGAATATCTTCCACTAACATGGCTGACACTTAAGTGCACTATGGTTTTAATATACCTTATCATATTGATATATATGCACATATTCTCTATATAGTCTCAAGGCGGGTTCAACCTTAATGATTCTGCTCAATTAGTACACTTGTACCTCAAGAATGTCATTGACAATGTCAAGGTACAGTATGTGTACACCTCCCTGCTTTCATTCATCCTGTAGAGGTATGTGTCAACCTCCCTGCCTTGTGGTTTTCTATTCAAGTGTAAACAAGCACAACTAAAATGGACTGATGTCAGCAGTAGAATGTGCAATGAGACGAAGCCGGGCGCGTTCGCCCGACAACGAACCTTCTGAGTTTAGCCGTAGCTCCCCTCACGGGGAGTACAGACTTTAAGTGCAGTATGTTAACGAGGATTAAGCTGCAACCAGACTGTAATGTCAGACTTAAGCAGGACTCAGGGTGACTTTCTCTATCCACTTCAGAAACCTGCTGACCCGAGTGTACACCCCAGGGTAGCTGGGGTCGCCGCAGCCATGACCCCAGGAAATGACCCCGGTTAGCGTCCAGCGCCCGTCCTCGCCCTGGCACACCAGCGGGCCACCGCTGTCGCCCTGGCAACTGTCCACCCGGCGACTGCGGGAGAGGCTGCCGGCGCAGAGCATGCGGGCGGTGAAGCGGGTGCCGTAGCGTTTCTTACACCTCCAGGAGGGCAGCAGAGGGAGCCAGGCTTGCAGCAGCGTGCGGGAGTACTCCAAGTCTGGGAGGGACACACACGCAGCACACCTCGGGTCAGCGGGCACTCACGTTAGCATTAGTCAGGCAGGGCGCGCGGGGTGAGGTCTGCTCTCGCCACAAGGGCGGCGCTCTCGTACCTGTCACTCCCCAGCCGGTGATGACGCAGGCGGACGGTCGCTTGGCTCTCCCGTGGCGGCGGGCAGGAAGGCAGGCGGTGTTCGTGTGGGGGTTGAAGGCCACGCAGTTGCCGTGGGCACCGGGCAGCCGCAGCAGGGCGATGTCGTACTCCCAGCCCTGGCTGTGGTACTTCCTGTGAATGACGATGCGCTCGGGCGAGAGAGAGCGCTCAAAGTCGTCCCTCTCCTCCGTGTGGTAGTCCCCTAATCGCAGCACGTAGCGGGAGGGATCAGTGCCAAACCTGACAGAGAGAGAGAGAGTGAGAGAGAGAGAGGGAGAGAAACAGAGAGAAGGTGAGGTCCTAATGTCAGGTATCAAAGGGGAAAATGTTTAGTAGTAAAGTTGCATCATCTGTCATAACGAGTCTGAACTGGGTCAGGAGAGTAATTTCACGCAGAACCACTAGATGTCTGCATCTCACCTCTTAAAGCAATGAGCGGCGGTGACGACCCAACAGGCGTCGATGAGTGTAGCGCCACACAGGGGATGGTTCCTCTTGGACTGAGACCTCAGCCACAGAGAAGCCTGCCAGGGCCAGTCCCCTCTAAACACACACACACACACACACACACACACACACACACACACACACACACACACACACACACACACACACACACACACAGCACTTTTGTTTAGAGGCACATTATAAGAAGAGGGTAATAAATCCTATCCTGTCAAGTCTATATATAGTTGCTTCATTCACTAAAAGAAAGATGCTTTCTACTTTCCCAAATGGAAGAAATGTGGCTCTGTCCAGTTCATACAGATGTGCACTAGGAAATCAAAGCTGCTTAAGACTTTATACCTTGAATGAAGCATTAAACGTATAAGGTTAGTGCAATATTCTCCTTATTAATGTTTAATGTCATGAGAGGAATTCTACTGTGCATACTTAATGTTATAACAGAATAGAAATTTAATAATGCATGTATAAAGTGATTGGTATGCATGAATATGACCTGTCACTGGTCTTGAGGGTGCGTGATAGATTGCAGAGATGAGACTAAAACACATACTACAGGTTTGACTCAATTTCCAGCTTGCTTTATCATTCAGGGAGAGGACAACACTGAAAATGAATCCAGCCCGGGGGATGTGTTTTACATATAAATCAAGTCCTTTCCTTCTAGTGAATAAATAACTCCACAGATATGACAAGGCAGAGTTTATATTCTCCCCTTTTCACATTCAATACACACAATTCACTCCGCTGAAGTGCACATCAACGTTTCCACCCAGTCCAGCAGCCCTTACGGGGCGTGTGGCGGCTGCGTTGCCACGGCTCCCTTACTCTCCAATATGATTTGTCCTTTCTCAGCAGGAGTCTGTTACCGTAGCGACTTATCTCCTCCGATGATCCTCCTCCTCCGTCGCTGTGTGCCGGGCCTCAGCCCGCACGGTGGCGTTGCCATGGCGCTGTCTCCCGCCGACTGCGGGACGTAGTCGCAGACGACACCAGCGTCCTCGCTGTGTCTGCAGTTGTGCGCGTGCGAGCCGTGGGCGGGGCACTGGCCCAGAGACGACTCCGTCCCCGCGCACCTCACGTTGTCCAGGTGGATGGGACCCCGGCCTTCTCCGAAATACGCAGTGGAGCGCGACTTCGACACTCCGCTGACAGGAACAGCGCGACATATTCAGCAACCTAGCAGCGTGTGCGCTAGAACCTAAAGCATTCGGAGGCTCCAGGTCACTCACACAAAGCCCAGCTGCCTGCAGACCACGCCGGCATTGACGTCATTCCAGCCGTCATCACACACGCTGCCCCACTGCCCCTCCATGAACACCTCCACTCTCCCCTCTCTGCGGCTCTCTCCATCCACCAACCGCAGCAGTGGACCTGAAAGGGGGGGGGGGGGGGTCAGGCCTTTTCATCGGCAGCCCGGGGCATCCCAGCATGCATCTGCCCACACTAATACACCTGTACCAACTCAGCAGGTGCGTTCCACTCTCATGAACTGTGTTAAATGCAAAGAGTCCATTAAGCGTAGCGCCACACTAGGGTTAGGGTTAGTTTTAAGGTTAGGGTCAGGATTCGTTCTGGGTTAGGGTTTGTTTTAAGGATAGGTGAAGGGTTAGTTCTAGGGTTAGGCTGTAGCATGAGTCTGGAAGGTCTCTGGGTATAATGTGATCAGCAATGTGGTAAATGTAAGTACAGCACCCCTCTATGGTTCAAAACCAAGGAATGAAATTGCCTGCTGTGCTCTCAAAATACAGGTTTTCTCTTAGTCACTTGAATTAATAAGATTATAGCCGGTGGTAAGAGCCTTCTCTTATAAAACCCCTTAGTTAAAGAAAAGCCTGCTAGCTTTAATCCTAGACTCAGACACACTCCCAGTTTTTAAATCCAGGCTAAAGGCAACTTATTTGCTCAAGGTTTAGGTTAGCCGTCTGCATATAAACGTTCAGAGCCTGGTGCCCCAGGTCATAGTTTTCTGCTAATGTTGATGCTGTCATCCAGCCACTTCATGCATCCACTCAGGTTTGAGATGATGATGTGGGTGCAGTTTTGTCTTTCAACTGTCGCCCTCGGCTTGTTCATTAGAGACCTGGACCCATAACTTTGTAGAGCTGCTTTGAGACGCGTGTTGTAGAAAGTGCTATATAAACAAACATGTCTTTAGGTGTCAGTATGTTGTGCTCATGTACCGTGGGCATATAAGAAATCATGGTGCTTACCTGAGACCGAAGGAACCACAGAAATGTGGTTGGTGCCTCCCTCTCTCTCACAGCGTATGCCCACATCCTCGCTATGGGCACAGTCATGGCGCCCCCACTCTGCATGGGCGCACTCCAGCAGGGAGCTCTCTCCCCCTTCACAGCTCACCTCATCCAGCAGAATCAGCCCTGTGCCCTCCTCAAACGCACCACCGGGAACCACCTCAGCACGCCCTCTGCTGGACACATCACTGCATTACTACTGCCATTTTCTGAATGCACAGCATAGGTATTATTTAACCTGTAACCCCTTGTCCTTCTGACTTATTCATTACATAACAACACCTTAATGCTGACTCTTTGGTTACTACATGACACGTCTCATAATCACAGCTGCGAGGAACAGACGATTCATTATTCATTCATAATTATTTCCAATGGCAAACAATCAATTAGAAGTGAGAATACAATACATAATCAAGTTAGAAGTCTTTAACTAATTGACCCTTGGCAGAAATGGTGTATCACTGTTAAAATACATGATATAAAATCCTTTTTATAAATGTAATTATGTAAGATTGTAAGAAAATGTGATTAAAACTTTATGCAGCAGCAGGTTCGCTCCAGGGTTATGTGTCACTTTCTTTAATTAGCTCACTGAGGGAAAAAAAACACTTAAGAGTACATCTGGAACCTTGCTAACAACATTGCCTCGGATGATGACATTTATGTTCATTACACCTCCATGCCCACCTGAAGCCAAGCTGTCGACACACCACCTGGGCGTGGCGCTCAGTCCAGCCGTCGTCACACACCGTGCCCCACTCTCTGGAGTGGTAGACCTCCAGACGCCCCTCCCACGGACCACCTGCTCCCACCAGACGTATCACGCCATCTACAACACAGTTCATCTCCTCAAACTTTCCTGCAAGTCCCTTACTTTGGTCTTTTGCTAGATTAATAATGATATCTCTTCATCTAAGGTGTTCTGGGTCGTGACCTTTTTGCTGATGCTAGAGATCCAGCCTGCAGTCGGGTCTCTTTTTATGCATGCACATTTGTTTTGTATGATTTCTAGTTCTACTTCTAAGCAGTGAATGTCCTACACAGTCAGTTTTACTGCTGTAACATGTTGGGACATGCAGAGCGGCACCGCTGATGTAGCATGATGAGCTGAACACACCACGCGGTGTCTGTTCACCTGTGTACGGGTTGCAGGACACTCCTGCGTCCTCCATGTGGTCGCAGTTGTGTTGACCCCAGGGCGCATGAGGACACTCCTCCAGAGACAGTTCGTTTCCTGTGCACTGCAGCTCGTCCAGCAGGACAGGCCCGGAGCCCGGGCCAAAGTGAGACCACGTCCACGCCTTTGGCACACCGCTGAACCCCACATCACACACACACACACATGCATGCTCAGCTCCCGGTACACAGGTGGAGTTATAGCTGCCTCCACACAGCAAGTGCACAGAAACAAATGAACAGAAATGTCAGGAAAGAGAGGAAACTATTTATTTACAAGTGACCTTACCAAGAAATATAGAAACAACTTAAGCCCTCAAGAAAATAAGATTGTAAAGAAGTGCTTGTGCCATAATTGGGAAGGACAATACATGGAGAAAACAACTCTCTGTGTGTGTAAGCTGTTCCCCTCTCACAGCTCAGAGTTTGTGTTGTGTGTGTGCATATGTGTGTGTAAGCTGTTCCCCTCTCACACAGCTCTGAGTTTGTGTTGTGTGTGTGCATATGTGTGTGTAAGCTGTTCCCCTCTCACACAGCTCTGAGTTTGTGTTGTGTGTGTGCATATGTGTGTGTAAGCTGTTCCCCTCTCACACAGCTCTGAGTTTGTGTTGTGTGTGTGCATATGTGTGTGTAAGCTGTTCCCCTCTCACACAGCTCTGAGTTTGTATTGTGTGTGTGCATATGTGTGTGTAAGCTGTTCCCCTCTCACACCTCTGTTTGTGTTGTGTATGTGTACGTGTGTGTGTGTGTGTACGTGTGTGTGTGCGTGTGTAGGGTGTCTGTGTATGTGTGTGTGTGGGTGCATGCATAAGCTGTTCTCCCCTCTCAAACCCTTCAACTATTGTGTGTGTGCGTGTATGTGCGTAAGCTGTTCTCCTCTCTTATAGCCTTCAACTATTGTGTGTGTGTGTGTGTGTGTGTAAGCTCTTCTCCTCTTTTAAAGCATTCAACTATTTTGTGTGTGTGTGTGTGTGCATATGTAAGCTGTTCTCCTCTCTCAAAACCTTCAATTTTTGTGTGTGTGTGTGTGCATAAGCTCTTCTCCTCTCTCAAAAACTATTTTGTGTGTGTGTGTGTGTGTGCATGCGTAATCTGTTCTTCTCTCTCAAAGCCTTCAACTATTGTGTGTGTGTGTGTGTGTGTGTGTGTAAGCTCTTCTCCTCTCTCAAAGCATTCAACTATTTTGTGTGTGTGTGTGTGTGTGTGTGTGTGTGTGTGCGTGCGTAAGCTGTTCTTCTCTCTCAAAGCCTTCAACTATTGTGTGTGTGTGTGTGTGTGTGTGGGCTCCACAGTGCTGACGCTGAGGGGGATCAGACTAATGGAACATGCAGTGGTCCACTCTCCTTCTCCATCTGCTCATTTAATGCAAACACACTCCTAGAGCCCATCAATCATTCATGCCTCCTTCCCCACATCTATATTCATAAAGTTCACTCATTCTGTGTATGTGTGATTGTGTATGTTGCATGAATTGAAAACACTGAGAACTTTCAGAGCTGTGTACAGCAGATATCTTTGTTACTTTTATTGAAGCTTACAAATAAATAATAATATATTTTCAATGTATTAAGAATTTTATATTCTTAATACATTGAAATTTATTGCATACTATTTTAAAGGCTAACCTGCTGACAAAAGAACACCTCACAAATCCATTTTAGTGCTGAAGATATACTTAAGAAAGTATTAGAAATGTATTCCCACAGTCCTAAAAGGTCTGCTTCTTACCCCAGTCCAAGTTGCCTGCAGACCACCTCAGCATCAATATCATCCCAATGGTCGTCACAGATGGTGCCCCATTTTCCATTATGATACACTTCCACTCTCCCCTCAAAGTCCTCCAGACCTCCCACCAGCCTCAAGGGGGCGCCATATCCTGAGCAAGAGCATGTGTGGACACTCTTGTCAATAAAAATCACACAACCGAACGAATATAAATGAAAACCACTTGTATTGTCCAGTCCTTTTATATAGAGCTTGAACATTTTATGCCACAGCATAACAGACACCTATATAAAATGATAGATTATGATTGATGTGTCTTCCTGTATATCAAATGCTATATTGATTCCTTGAATGGTTCTGTTTGTATGGTGCAGTGTATTGGATGATTCTGTTTGTATGGTGCAGTGTATTGAATGGTTCTGTTATTATGGTGCAGTGTATTGGATGGTTCTGTTTGTATGGTGCAGTGTATTGAATGGTTCTGTTTGTATGGTGCAGTGTATTGGATGGTTCTGTTTGTATGGTTCAGTGTATTGGATGTCTCTCCACTGTGGCCTCAGATCTCTCTCGTTCCTCTCTGGCGTCTAATGTTCCTGTGAAACATTCAAGCTGACTCTAAATATACCTGTGTCTACCCAAGTAGTTGCTCTCTCCGGCTGTGCGAACACACACACACACACACACACACACACACACACACACACACACACACACACACACACACACACACACACACACACACACACACACACACACACACACACACACACACACACACACACACACACCACTTCTGTGTCTCGTCCTGAGGCTTTCTGAGGTACTTGAAAGTAATAAGATGAAAGTAATAAGCAGAAACTCCAGGTGGGACGCTAGAAGACACCTGGACATCTGTTAAACAACACCGAGCTATAGAGAATTAATCAAAGAGAAGCTATAACACTAAATTAATTTAGTCCATTTAATTACATTAATATTACTGCTACTATCCTTACTGTTAAGGACCATTCCTTTGCCTTATTAGAAAAGCCAAAAGAAACATGAAAGAAAACAAACGTGAAGAAACCTAACTCACCATCAGGTACCGCACACACGACTCCGGCTTCGTTTCCATGGTTACAGTCGCCAGAGACAAACCTCCTGTTCCGGCACTCTAACGGAGAGTTCTCATTGCCACGGCAGCCGAGACGTTCGTAGTGGAAGAGCCCGGACCCGGGTCCAAAGTAGGAGTGTTTGAGAGCGGTTCCAATCTCGCTGCACAGCAACAAGCAGATTATTACATTTACATTTCTCCTCCAGAGAGACGTACGGGCGCTATTAGACATCTGTGGAGAACGTACACACAACCAAATGTCAAGAGGAGCAAGTGTGAAGTCTTATACCCTTGACCAAGCTGTCGACAGATGACACTTGCGTCTCGGTCAGTCAGGTGTGTGTCACACACTGCCCCCCACTGGCCATTCAGATAAATCTCCAGACGACCACTCTTGTTGGACGGGCCTCCCACAAGCCTGGCAGCGCCTGAATACAGTCACTTAAACATTTTTATTGGTTCACACAGCAGCCAGTGTTTTTCTGATCACACACTAGTAAATATAAGAGTACACATACACAGACCATAAAAGCAACTCTACTATTACAGCTTGAAATGAACACAAGCAAGGGCATTTATTTATGTCTTAGAGTAAATCAACATACAGTATTTTAAGCTTGGCAAGTAAATAAAGATCCATGCTGATCCGTGTGCATACACAGACAAGGAGACACACAAGGACACACACACACACACACACACACACATACACACACACGTACTTAAACAGTATAAGTGCATATGTATGTGTGCAATTGATGCAAGAAATGTTAGTCTGAAAGGAGAAGGTAGCCAGAGGCAGACAGAATAACCATAGCATCACCAGTTGTCACCAGTAGTCCTGCTCAGGGCAGCACACACAGGACAGCGATGACCAATCAGCATGAAGATCGGCAGGCGGCTAATGGCCACACTGTCTCGAAGGATTTACACAGACATCCACACGTCAAATACGTGAACGTACATCGCCAGAAGCCAGACAGATGAATCAAAGAGAGCCATAGCACATTACCAGGACAGGCAGACCACACTAGACCAAGCAGACCGACTGAACTCTTGGTCAAAAGACTGAGAGTAAAATAAGCGTTCAGTAAATGACACACACACACACCACTTCTATTGTGGCTTTAGACTTTTGCTTTAGATATAGTTATATCTCAGAAAATGTAAAAAAGCAACAAACTCGATATACGTCATGTTATATGTTGTCTAGTCTAGGCTAAGGTTACACTGTCTGGGGATGCACCGGTGTTGATGTGTGAGGTTATACTGGGCGTGATGTGTGTGGTTATACTGGGCATGATGGATGTAATAACTAACATTTTTAAGTGATCTAGTAACAGTTTGCAAACCAAAATAGCCTTCACACACATCCCTGGTTGCTTTTTTAACTTGCAACCTGATGTTCTTAGGTACAAAAAATAAACAACAGAAAAGTACAGACAACTAAAGCAGATGGACAGCCAAACCAGAACACCAATACAACAGACAGGATCAGACAGACAGGATCAGACAGACAGGATCAGACAGACAGGATCAGACATGTGCTTCCCAGCAGTAAGCAGGCAAATACTCTTACTTTAGCAGGTAAAGAATGTAAATTGCTATTCAAAAGGTACATAAAAAACAGACCTCAATTTAAAGCAAATCCTGACTAACTTATTTTCGCACCTTAAAATAAGAGGTTACTTGGTCATACACGATAGACGTACGGTACGTTTGGAGCGTATTATGTGAAAATCCAATGCCAATCCAAACCCAGTGGAGGAGAGCCTCACCCTGCTGGCAGTCACAGTAGGCCCAGCTGATGGCTCCAGAGCGGTGTCTGAAGAAGCACCAGGGCCTGGACTCGCTGTCAGGGTTCCTGCAGTAGCCGTGGTCGCCCAGCCCTCTGCCCGGGTACTGCAGCATGTAGTCCGGGAACTCCGTCCACTTCAGACAAGGGAAGCCGGAGTGGGTCTGCGACACGGAGCCGTTGTAGTAGCCCAGCTCGGAGAAGCCCTCCGAACATGACAACGGGCCTGACAGCACCAGAATAGACACATGTGCAGATAATGCACTAGAGTGAGGGCAGGCACACACAAACACACACACACACATATAAACACATACTATAAGAGTAATTCGTGTGGGGTAACCTGGGATAGATGTTTAATATGTGCAACGTGACAAATGTAGGTGGTCTCACTGAAAAATTGATGGGGTAAATAACGTTTTTCTGTTCCTTATTTCTGTAAAATAAGGGAAGGTGGAGTTACGGTCGTGCATGTGCTCTAATCGGGAGGATTACAAGCTTTTCCTTCATTTCCTGGTCGTCTCTCAGTTAGTCTGAACATCGGGGGTCGAAACCTGCATTCCATCATTCCATAGACTCTATTCTGTTGAGACAACCATCATCTCCTCCAGTTCACATGCAATAATCCACATCCCTGTTACAGCGCAGAATGAGGAATTACGACGTGTGTGTCTGTGACCGATACCAAGACTGCACGGGTCAGTAGCATGTCTTGCCAATTGTGACGACACAAAATAGCACACTGTAATCTCATGCTTTCCACAGGGCTAAGATGTGGTAGCAAGAGCAGTGAAGCCATCTGGCTATGTGGGAAATACTCCCTTAAAACTAACGTGAAACAGACAGCCAGTTATTCAGTAGTACTGACATTGGCCGTCCCGGAGCGATCTACGGGCCTACAGGCCTCCATGCTGCATTTGGGTCCCATCAGCGGCATTCCTGTGAGCAATCACAGCTCTTTTACTGCAGACACTAATCGGTTCTGCTCCCCATGTGCCACACGTCTGAAGCTTATTACTTTCCTACAAAACCCGCAGGAGGAGGAAGGAGCTGAGGCTGAGGAGAGCAGGGGAGCCGTGGAGAAACGAAGTGGTTCTCTCCTTCTCCGGACGGCAGACGTCGAGCTCTTAAACTCTGAGCTGCGGATGTGGGGCTGGTGTGGGGGAAGTGTGAGTGAACGCAGCACGGGCTGGGAGTCCCTCTGCATGTGTGCAGGTCCAACACAGCATCTCCACAGTCAGAAGGAGTCGGAGGGAAACTGTGACAACTCGACAATCTGATTCTAATCGACGGACTTTAGTCATCCATAACCCAGATGACCTGAAACACATGGAGAATGCCAGAGGTGGGTGCAGCCAGAGGTCATGGGCAGGTCATCCAGACATGCATCTCACCCTCATTTCTGGCAGAAGAAGAACCAGAAGGAGAACCAGAAGGAGAAGCAATCAGAGGTCAGAATGTGCTATCCTCTCTCATGGGCAGGTGCTAAAGCCTCAGGGAGTAAAAAAAAAATGTGTGTGTGGCTGGGTGGAGGGTAAAGAGTGCTTTCTCTCCCCCTCTGATTCTGAACATTACACACTGAAAGACTTTCACAGGTAAGGTGAGAACAACATGTACATGTCTGAGCACGGGCCCCCAGATACTCAGCAGTCATCTCAGAGGATACCACGGCCTACGTCTCATATACCAGGACACGGAAGGATTAAGAGTGTTGCTTGGCATGTCTGCCTGAATGCTACTATTTCAAACCTGTTCCACATATTATTTTGTAACTTCATACCTGAAAGTTTTGATTATTCTACATTATTGTGTCTATATTACTATGGTTATCCTGTTGGACTGCAAGTGGCAGTTCGAATTATATTCCATAAGTGATCACCACAAAGGATGGGAATTCTGATCATGTAACTGACCGAATGTGTTTACTCTGAGAAACATCCATTAAATATCCAGCTCAAGTTTATAACCAACATTCAACAGCCCTTACTGCACCTCATCAGAAAGCTCCACAGCCTCTGGTCTCTGGTCTCAACCAGCAGCAAAGGAGACGACCATTAAAGCTCAGCATGACTATAATCCAGCTCATTCTAATCTAGCATTAGTGAATCAGTGAACATAACAGCTGATTTAAGAGGCTCATTGCCATTCAAAAGGCAGTCTGTGTGACACAGATCACTTCCATAGACCGTGACTTTGATTTATTTTGTAGTGGTAGTGTTGGGTGTCCGTGGCAATGAAAATGGCCTTTAAATGCATTACCGATTTAGGAGTTTATTGATGCCTTCTCTGAAAGGTACAGGAACATAAGTCAGTAATAAGAAAGATGACAGGCTTTTAAAAAGTGTATTATGTGCTGATGAACTTACATATTAGTTTGTGTTTTAGATGTTTATTTGTAGTATGTCTGGGAGTTATTGCTCCATGCAATATAAGGGCTGAAAAAGTGTCAGGAATATGTTGCGTGCTTGATACACTCCTGATTAATATTTCACTAATCCACCATCTTAGCTTGGGTTCCCTGCCATAATTCACAGCACAGCCTATAGCCACACACACACACACACACACACACACACACACACACACACACACAAACTGCTGACATGGTATCTGGGCAAAATGCCAGATATAATTTTCAAGACATTACAATATTACACCATGATAAAGAACACGGACCTTTTGGACTGTGGCCACATGGAGACAATATGTGTCCGTACAGTGAACTATGAATACGATTATTTAAGATGAATATTTATGAGCAGATCTCCACAAAGCCTAACTATACTGAGAATGAGGCGGAGGGCAGAGTGCAGGATGGCACACCACACAGAAAACATTCCCATCCCATTCTTACGATGTTAACGAGGCACACTGAGAAACCTGTGGGCGTGTGGACCATTAAACACATGACGGGGAGACCAGTCCTCCTAGTGCCCCACCCGGGGGGCTCTAAACCCATCAACAGCACATTTAATGCCCATTCTCTGTCGCTGATATTTATTTACACTTAGGTCCAATTACAACCAGCTTCAGACATCGTGTTTCCCTTCTGAGCGCCGTACCACTCGCCGAGCTTCGGGTTAGTTTCTTATTCGTGTTGCTGCAGGGAGCTGAGACGCCCCGCGCGAGCTGGCAGCCTCGCGCACATACAGGTGTTTCCGTCTCGTGCCAAGCTGGGTTTGTGACTGAAGCACATTTGACTAAAACCATTTATTGACACAGTGACCGTGTCATTTCCAGCGGTCACTTTTCTGCATGGGACTCTACTCACCTAATTAACTGCTTTGCCGTAAACATACACAAAACTTTCCATAGAATACAACGGTCATGCAAAAGGGATCTAAAGGCATTGCAATCACTCTTTAGATTAGGGGAGTTTCCATGCTGGCACTATACAATAAAAGTCCACTTTCCTTTAACCCTTTAGTGCTATGCGAAATATAAGGGAATATGAAAGTACCTGAACTCTGTAGAGTATTTAAGTAGTCATCTTGCTGTGTAACCTTTGAAGATAAAGTCGTAAAGACATAAAGAGTCAGGTGATCAGTCTTTAATACACACAAGCTTAGCTGAACATTGCTTTCGTTTCAATTGTTTCTTCTCTTTAAAAAACTATGTTTGCCACAGGGCAATAAAAATTATATTTTTAAATCAGAGTTAACAATTTATCATAGTAATTAATAAAACACATATAGCCATGAATTACGATACCGTTATAATACATATAGCCGTGATACCGATAACCGATACCGTAAGAACGCTATAAATAAGAGTTCAATATAAAAGCATCGATAACCTTATCTGTTAGAAGGTAAAATTGCAGCAGTTCGTTTATAAGACGTGATTCCGTCAACATGGAAGTGTTTGGCTACGTTTGTGAGTGAGCACCAAGCTGTTTTACAATAGGAAAATGTCCCATAAAGAGACGTTTAAAATCAAGCAGACAGGTTCGGGTTATTAAGCATCAAAAGCGGATTTTATGGTGTGTAGAATTAAATGACTCAGCAACACTAGCTAAATTTCCCCGTTGCGGGACTAATAAAGGATTCTCTTATCTTAAAAAAACTTTATAATCTTTGTTATAGTTATTATTATTATTATTATTATTATTATTATTATTACTACTACTGCTACTGCAGCTGCTATTATTATTATTAATTTATTATTATTATTATTAGTAGTAGTAGTAGTATAGCCAGCATTAACACTGCAGATATACTGTACGCTGTCCTGTTAATTTATTAACTTGCAGACTTGGGTAATTTGAAAGAATGCTAAATCTTTTTTAACATTCATTTTTGTCACAATACCATTAATCTTCATTACAGACCTCGGATCCAGAGAAATACGCCTCTGTGTTCTCTTTACTCATGCACCTACTTAATAACTATACTATATTCTTGTGTGTTTTATTCTTATAGATGCAGGGTAGAGTGTAGACTGGCACATTCCTGATGGACATGGCAACAATGCCAATCCTAAATGTTATGCGCATTTTAGCTCCCCATGTATAATTTTACACAGACTACATTACTGAGAGATAAGGGTGAGGGTGGTTTGATTTGTTCTAAATTTTCAAGTTATTCTTGTAAGGAATTAGGTTACTAAGATGTTGCTAAAACTACTTGCTATTTCAGTCTTGTACACATAAACTCTTAATAAAGTTCATACATTTCACATTTCAAAGCACTGCTCTAACATCTGGTCAAATAAACCCAAGAACCGGGTTACGTACCTCTCCCAAAACATAAAGCAACAAATAATTCAAAGCAGCAAACGAGAGAAGCCCACTGATAGTTCCGATGGCCATCCTGTCACTGCCCCTGACTTGAGTTCATTACTTCCATCGCTGTCCACGGTCCATAAACCCCAGTCCAACAATGTGGACTAAGGTTTCGCAGAGCTAATCACGAAGCGCACAGTCGTCCGTCCTCTAGAATAAAATCACACGCCACGAACTTGCAGCGCCCGGGACTGCGAGGACCACTCCACCCACGTTTGGGTCCGAGGAGTCCATTCAGTCGTGTACTGAAAGAGGAGACCGATTTAAAAAAGAAACTCTCCACCCATGTTTTAACCTTCCTCTCAAGTCAGGAATAAACATCTGAGTAGCTGCGGAACAGAATACCGAACGCAATCAGCGTATGAGCTCACTAGCGGCCAGATGCGCGAAGCGCAGAACACACTATTGCACCAAAGGGCGAAGAGAAGAACGAGAAGACGTCTGAACGCAAGTGTGACCGCAGTGGTACTAATGAGCTTTTTTCAATACGCGAACGACCCCATTACACAGACGGAATTTCATGTGAATTCCAGAATAAACATTTCCATTGGAACTTTTACTAAGGGTTGTAGTTTCAACTTTGTAAAATCATTTTAGGACTAAATAAAATGTTTTTGAATATGACTGTAGGAATACGGTGATAAATAAGGCGTTGCCAATGTTTAGTAAGGGTGAAGTTGCACCTGTGTGCACAGAGAGCCTCACCCAGTATTGTTCAGGTCTGGGTTTCCCCAAAAGATTCATTAAATAAAGATCAACTTCAAAAGATATAGTGAGTATTGAATGAAAACTGTATCTCGTTGAAGGTGATCTTAACAGAATGATGATTTTGTGAAACGGCCCAGGTTGCTGAGATTAATACCATTTACAATTCACACTGTGCTAAAAGATCAAAGGATACATAATTTAATCACTAGTGAACATGACACTAAAAATCATCTTATGGAACCTTTCACACACCCGTTAGGCCCAGTCTGACACCATAACGGCAGCATCACCGTTGTGTTTAATTAACAGCAATATTCTACATTTCTATTTTGATTTCTAACATTTGAGCCAAACTTTTATCAGGACTTTAATCAGTGTACTTTCTTTATCTGAATCCACAGGATCAGTATGCATGAAAGCACTCAAAACATGATAAAAGCTTTGGCTCCCCTTATCTCCTCTCCTAAAGACTGGGTGCACTGCTTAGCATCACCCTATACTACTGTGTCCTGTTGGTTTAGAGACATGGGGCTGTTTGGAAAGATACACGTCCAGTAGATGTCAGACACTTTTCAAGAAATCAACAGCAGAAGGGGAAAGATCACCATTGCAGGGGATTTAAAGTGTCCACCCAGCAATCTTGAGCTCACGCCATGTCCTCAGTCAATGTAGCTCTGCCTTTGGGCTGCAGACGCTAGAGTTCTGCTCAAGACTGGAGGGTATTTTTAGCGGTTGAAAGCACTTTGATCAGTTCAGCTCTCAAAAGTTGGACGTTTCATTAGCAGTTCACAAGCCCCAGAATGCATTGTTGTTGTAGGCGGCATTTCCTGTAGGAATATCTGGTCATTTACAGCGGAGCAGATAAGCCGACGGAAATGGTGGAGGGTGTTTATCACCAGACAAGCTGGCAAACGTCCAGCTGCACTGCAGGAACTCATTCAGTACACTCTGAATACTGGGGTTAAATTAATATGCAATTAAAACTAAGCAAGCTGAATCTTTGACATTAATCTGTTCTCATTACTGAATGGAATAGCACAAACCATGGTCACTGAGTGTAATGGAGAATATAAACACTGTGCTAATTAAATCAGCAGTGTTTGCAGTAACCCTACCCACTGAATGAAGCATACCAAGCCTCCATTTATACATAAGAGACATGTAGATGGAAAGCAACATGATTACAGATAAGAATAAACACAGCAGGGCAACAGATGACTTGAGGATAAAACAAACACCATAAAAACAAAAACAACATTTAAGTTAGACATGTTTATTACACGAACATCTCTTGCAATATTTCAAAATCATTTATGCCAGTGACAAGCTTTCAAAGACCACAGACTGTAACCCATACCGAGGCTTGTCTTATACTGCTTTAGTTATCTATGAGAAATGTTTCAAACGAATGAGGTACTAATTAGAGGGGTGACCACAGTCCGGTACTTCAAGTCAAGTACTGTACTTGGCAAGGAGCAATGGCTGCCACTGAGATGAACCGCTGCTCTCCAAAGCCACAGGGAAGAACACTGAATGAATGCCTTCTGGTCAGTGCAGGCCCGGCACACCAAGAGCTCTCTTTGAATATGTCCACAGTGCTGGATCTAGATTTCCTTGGTTATGTTGGGGTACCGCGTCAGGAGCAGGTTCACTTGCTTTGGTGGCAATCTTCCTCCCTGGTTAAGAGCTAGATCCTTTGCTTTGTCCTTCTTTGCCTATAAGAGGTGACATTTATAAACAAATTGAGTACTATGGACTTGTATCTATATAAGAGGAATCAACTTAAGGAATGTATTTAATTGTATCTATAACTTTAAATGATGCAAATGTTATCTACATTATAGTACCCTTCATGGTTGAAGGAGTCATCTCACACACACCAACATGCAATGCAAGTGGGATATTCTCAAAGCAGGAAACCAGTTACCCTTGGCATTCTTCCTAATCAGTGGCACATTTAATGAAAACAACAGTGCTGACCATTGATAGGAACACATCAGCTGGGTGGGGCTATGGGGTTTCCTGACTACAGACCTGTTCTATACATCTGTAGAACGCCGAGACTTCACTGGAGCAGAGTGAGGAGTCGAAATCTTTTTGTTTCCAGCAAGCCATCAATAAAGACACTTCTGTGATACACGTAGCCTCTGGAAGGAGGAGAAAACCCAACACAAAACAACAAAACAGTGTCAGGTCACAAGCATAATATGTATGACATTTATTTATTAAATCTCATCACTTTCACTTTTCAGGTTGTTCCAAATATTGTCAAAACAAGGTTATCATAGTCAAAAAACTTCCATTTTACGGTTAGAAAGGCACTTGAACACTAGATTAGCGCCGTAATATCAGACTTACCTCCTTTTTTAATGTTGCGTTTGGCGACTTCGTTCTTCAGCACCAGCGGCTTGTTGGGCTTTAGGACGGGCTTCCCCCGCTCCCGGCTCAACAACCGAGCCACCTTGTCCTGGATCGCAGCTCCGCTCTGCATAGCCATTATTCGGAAACTAGCATGCGAGTGTGGTGTATGTCTCTAATGTAGCAAATCGAAAGCTTGCTGAAAATCAACCTGAACACAACTTGTTTGCTTGCTGCGTCAGTCTCTGAAATACGTTCCTTACCACATTAAGAAAGTCGCCATTTTTCCGTATGACTGTCCTCTAACTGTCGTTATGGAAACAGTACTGTCGTAAAATGGCGTTAAGCGTTAGATACTGTCGTAAACATAGCGACACGGTTATTATGGAATTTTCACCAAATTATAATCGGTACAATAAATTATTAACATATTGTAAAATGTTTATATTTGTAATGCTTTTAAATCACAGCTCACTTTTTTAAATCATCTATTAATTTAGATGTTTGTACACATCAGGTTGCATACTTCTGTTAGTCACCCCATCAAGAGTAGCTGGCTAGCTTTGGACTGAGGCTCTGCAGGAACGCATGATAATGATGGACAGGCCTGAACAAACATGTTCCTGCACTTCATAGCAGTGCCAAGGAGATGTGAAAGAGGACTCCAGAGCATTAAGATTCAGCTTGTCTGACAAACATAGTGATGAAGCTTATGGTTATTTTTAAAAGTACAGGACCACACCAAAACACAAAGCCCTAAATGACTCATTATTATAGAACTGTTATAGTTCTGGCTTAATTATACAGAATGGAATTCACATTTGGTCAGCATATTTTGAAAAAAAGGAAAACTATCTCCACTGTATAATGAACCAACAGAATTTACAGAAGCTCTGTCATTCTGTAGAGCAGAGATCTCCATGATGTCGGCCTGAATATAGGCCTATGGCATCTAGTGAACCCTTTCACATTTTGACAAGCCGGTGATGTGTAAATCGGGCAGAGGGGTTGGGAGTGTTGGGTGTGTGTGGCTGTGCGGATGTAACTCACTCATGCAGGTGAAATGGTAGCATAGGGTACGCTGAACCCTCAAGAAACATTACAAGGCAAGACGCTCCTTAGTGCAGTCATGTCCCACCATTTTCGTGGCTTAATGTGTTTGGGTTACTCGTCCCCTCTTGATATACACACTCCCTTCAGGCTCCAGCATTCCACTAAGCATCGGCTTGTTCTTGAGCTGCTCTGGTATTCTGTTTTTGTCTCTGCACGCTTAAGGTAATGTGTAACATAGCCAACATTTTCACATTTTCATTTATATTTCATTTGTAAATATACATATGATAAACTGTGCACAATTTTTTGCTTGTACTAAACTGAGAATATTCATGCAAAGATTGGTGAACTGCAAAAAAAAAAAAACTTTCACCAAATGATAAATTCTAAATCTAAATAAAGAGAGTTTTAGAAAAATCAGATATTTTCAGGATTGGCCCTGCAAGACAGCAGTCATTATTTTCACACTGAAAGGCTAGATACAGATGCTAATTCATTTTCTCTGGTCTGTCCAAGTATAGAAGGATATGGATAAGTAGTGTGCAGGCAGGACCCATTGGCATGAACAATGCTCAAAAGACAATGAATGGCCCTTTGTGAACTCTGACCTCTGCCACTCTTGTTTGTTCAACTGCCCTAAAGCCAGTGGCCTGTAAACAACCACTTTTGGGGGAGCTTCCTTCTTCTCTTAGCATTATAAATCATTCCCAAGGCTATTTATTTCAGGCTTCATTTAAGAAGTTCGACTAAGCATTTTACTTAGACCTGAGCCTGAGCTATTGAACTAAAAGCATGTGAGACAAATAGAGGCTTTCTTGTGTTTCCTCCATTGTCTGAGTTGGTCGATTTCTTTACCTAGTTACTTCAGCTCCTTCTACATTCCCTAGTGTGTTAAAAACAAGAAAACTGCTTGGTCACTCAGAACCCTGAGAACAAAATACATAAATGGTGTGTACATAAATGTATTATTTTTCAATATGATGACCATATGAAAAGAAAAAAGGTCTATTGGTGTCTGTTGGTCGGTTAATATGAGCTCTATTTGTGAACTATGTTTTGTACACTCAGGGACCAAAAACAAATATAGGCTGATAAGAAAATGAAATGCAAGTTGTGAATATTTCTATACCATAAACCTTTCAAAGACATTGGCCACTGTTTGATTACCAAGAATATTCCCTTATCACATTTCTCCTTGTGTGAAGATTTTCCTAGTTGGATTAAGAGCTCAATTTGAGGTTGGCACTCATTACATTTGACAGGCTCAGCTGTGGTTACATTTGTGGTCCATGTTATTGACACCTTTGATTGCTTTGAATATCAAGGTCGATATTTTCTGAACTAAATGGATATGTACCAACTTTATACCAACAGAATATTTTTATAGTATGTTCAGAATTCAATAAAGGTGATATTCTACAGACATTCAGCAGTTTCAAAACAGAAAAGAAGAAACATGATCTATGGTTTGGACAGGCTCCCTTCATTAATACTTGGGTGCACAACCTTTGGCAGCAATAGCAACTTCCAAAATGTTTTGGTAACCATCTGTGAGCTTTTCGCACCTGCCAGTCACTAGTTTCTCACATTTCCAATGCAATTCTCTCAAGCTTTTGAGTGTTTGCAGGGATCAGTTTTCCAATAACAGATTTCAGCTCTCTTCAAACATTTTAAGGAATCATTGCTAGACATTTTTTTTCCTTCTAATCCATTATTGGGTATTTTTGAATTTGTGTTTTTGGTCAATGTTCCTGCTGTAGGACATTTTGTTCTACTCAAATTTAGGAACACTAATGCCTTGATAATCCTCTGATATGAGACGTCTTAAAAACTAGTATGGACAACTAGTATGCTAAGTATGCTAGCCAGCTAGCTAGCTAGATCAATAACTAATAAATACTTTTTCTAGTATGCTCCATATAATTTTAAGCAGTGTAGCTAGCCACATACTCAGTTGTTCTACTGCCATTAGTTCCTTGCTAATTCTAGTTTGCAGACCAGTGTAACTTACATTAGCTTTCAGGCACTAGGCTTCATGTTTTTCACAATTGAGAATGCATGTTAGCAACCCATTAAAAATAAGACTATTAACTGTAAAAAATTAGACTAAACAAATCTTTTCTAAGGGGGACTTGAGAATCGACTCACAGTCTTGACCAGACACTTGAGACTTGACTCCAACTTGTACCAAATTACTTGGGAACATCTGTCTCTTGTCTTTGCCAATGTGAACAAGGAAGAGGGAATAGAACAATAAAACTTGGAATTAAAAGGTTTTTTGGTTTTTTTTTTTTTTTTTTTTTTTAGCAACAAAGCTACCACCATTCACAGAGTAAAATTAAGCAATATGATCACTGCCATGGTTTGTATGTGAGTCTAATCTCTATTTAATCACAGGGTAGTCCGATTTTGTCCATTGTTTCAAACAGAACAAAAGGTGTCAATGGTCATGTCTTGACATTGACATGGACAGAATAGTTAAAGTGATGTTAAATTTAACAGACAAATCAACTCAGTGGTAATCCATACTTGATGTTTTTAAGTCTAATTTCAAAGTGTGCATTCTCTGGATTTTGAGTCCTCCTAATTGTTTTTAAACCATTAGCTGCTCATTCAGGTAAAGTCTTATTTAGATTTTGTTTCGCCATTTGTTTTATTTGACATCATGAAGCCAAGTGTTTAATTCGCAGGATGCAAACAATGAGAAAATAGATTTCATAGCAACAGAAGCAGAGAACCAGCAAAGTGTTATGCTGGGGACCTACAGTTAGAAGTGCTGAACACAGGTACCTGTGGGGTTTAAGTAAGGGAAACAAGTGAGGAACAAGTATGAGTGAAAATTAAATAAGTGGGTGATTGGGACCATTGAAGTGAATGTGACTGGTATGTGTGTACATGACTGGTGTGTGTGTTATGTGTGTGTGTGTGTGTGTGTGTGTGTGTGTGTGTGTGTGTCTTATGTGACGACTGAGTGGGTACTGGCCAGGGCATGATATTTCATTATTATTTTGTGTCATGTGATTTTCTGTATCAAACATATGGGAGACCCAAGCTATTTCAATATATTCTAGGATTTTACACGGTGTACTCAAAATTCAAGGGTGCTAATAATGTCGACCGCCACTAGTTTAATTCAATAACCCACATACCCCACACAACACAGCAGGCACAATGAAGGTGAATGCAGTGCAGACCTGCTGTTGTTTAAAGTGGCCCGGGGCCTTCCTTACAGCTTTGTAAACAGACCCTGAAGAATGTGCAGCTCCTTCAACCAATAAAAAGAGCTCATGTTTTTGCTCTGTTTCCTTAGGACAAACTAGCCATGTGTAATCATCATAGATCTCCAACCCCACCCCCACCTCCATAACTGTCATGAAAACCTATACCACCTGAATAATACTTGCAATGACTGATGCAGTGAAGTAGAATGGATCATCTATTGAGAAAGTGGCAGTAGCAGTTTGTGTGCTGTACATTCTCTGTACAATGACTGGTGAGAAGGGCGATGAAGATGGTGGTGGTGGTGGTGGTGGGGGGGGGGGGGCACTTGGCAGATAGGATGACACCTGTGGCCTGTTCCCGCCAGCTATGGAATGACAACAACACACTGATATCTGCTTTCAGATAGTTATAAGCTGTGTGTGCACGTCTCCATTGCTATATGGTCATGAACTGGGGAAACTGATTTCACATGTGTGCTGTGGTACCCAACGTATCTAAGGCAACTCAAACTGAGAGGTAAGGAATGATGCTGTAAGCGGAGTGGCTTGTTAAAGTGTCTATAAATATAAAAGGGTGGTTTGTAAAGGTGATGATATATGATGTCTGGCACACATGAATTAAAATGAGAACTACAGGGACCAGGACAGTAAGGGTTAAATATGTCCACAAACCAATTATTAGCATTATAAATTATAATATAATAATGATTATTATAAATTATTATTTAGATTTATTTAAAAAATAGTTTATATTGAAATTGTGTTTTGCTGGTCAGTAATCAGTAATCTGATCTAAAAGCTGTTATCACTATTATGCCACCATCAATGCAGCCTGTTTTCTGCAACATTATCAGCCCAGGTTTATTTCAGATACATCTTAATGACACTCTAAAATGCATTGGCAAGTCCAAAGGTTTTTATTACCTTACCTTCTTTCTGCTAATTCAAAAATACTTTGAATTTGAAAAGACTGCTAATCAGACTTTCAAAAGTGATATATAAATATTCAGCATGGAATTTGGACTTGATTGTGACAGCACGTCAGTGTGAGTGGTGTAGAGAGCCCCTGGGGACCCGCAGGGCCGGCGCAGGCCCCTAAATGTTTAATGAATAATGGAGTGTGGGGCTCTTTCCAGCTGACAGAAGAGTCTGGGCAGGCAGACCTCTGTGTCTCTCTCAATCTCCTGACTTCTTATAGAGCTCCATCATACCAGCTGTCAAGTACAAAATGGCTCCCAGAGGGATGTGGCTTCACATCATACACACATACACAGGCACAGTCACATGTGCACACACGCATAATAAAAAATATACAAAAATCTTCTCTGCTTTTATTTGGTCCCTAATCAAGATTCTCAACATAACCAGTGACAGCTAAGTGAAACCTAAACCTAAAAAAACTTAAACTGCATGCACTGCACATATTGCATATAAATATACATACATATGCATACACTCACAAAGCTTGGAAGCAGTGCCTTAAAAAGGTCATTATCGTTTTCTTATAATAGAATCTTTGTTAAATTCATTTTAAATTCATTGTGTTTAAGTCATGGAATTCAGAACCAAAGCAACAATAGCAAAAAGTGTGTGAAGTTCTTCTAAATCCATGTGGAATTCCCTGTATGCACCATGTGGTCTAATGTAGTGTTCACAATCTCTTGGGTTGCTTGACATTGGTCTGAACTGATGCATGTTCTAATACATTAGGTTTTTTGGATCCTCGGACACTGGACAAAACAGTTCTGTGTGACTGCCTTAAACGTCCTCTTCGTGTGGTTGTATGTGTGTTTCTCTCTAGCTCTCTCCTCTCCTCAGCGTCTGACAGCATGACAGTGTCCCCTTGCAGTGTGAACATCATAAATCAGATTAGATCTTTCCATGTATTTAATTTCCCACCGGTACAGTGGACTGACGTCATCACACAATGTCAAAGTTTAAAGAGAAAGAAAATTGAGTGTTTGCCCTGTGGAGATGGTGAAGAGAGGCAGAAGAAAGAGAAGAAGGAGGGGTGAACTGTCTAGGCCTGAGGAACGCTGTCTGCAGCTGTGAATTGATTAATGCAGGATGAATCCATTAGCTAATGAAGTCTGTCTGGACATTTCAGGCCTGTGCATTTCAGGGAGGAATCAACTCACCTTTTTGTCCTTTAAAGAACTGCATGGCTTTCATTGCTTTTTTCATGTTATCTATATATAATATATATATATTTGGTGATGGCTTCTGCCATGCATCCCATGACATTTAAATTGAGTTTAGTCTGGTCACTGAGTGAGTTATTTGCTTTCACAAGTATTTGGTGTCAGTATGTTTTAAAGAGGAACATCCATCCATTTCCGATGCATTTAAAGATTATACATCTTAATGCTTACTAAATTCAATTTAAAAGATAAGTCTGCTTATATTTCATAGAACCAGTAATTGACTGCATGGCTTATAAACCCAGGAAATATCCAAAACAGGAGCAGAGAAAGCCCTGAGTAAGGGGCATATGACGATCACTGCACACACACACACACACACACACACACACACACACACATACACACACACACACACACACACACACACACACACACACACACACACACACACACACACACACAATGTCACTTTATTATATAATGTTATGATGTGGTAGTGCTCTTTCCTTATTCTTTTGTCTTTTCATTCTTAATGCAGAATGTTAGAAATATCTATTATCAGATAATAATTGCCAATAGATAAACATACACGGTTAAAGTGACACACAAGATTTGGTAACTTCTTATGAAGCTAAATGTAAACATTTTATTTGAATGCACTGAGGATATGTCACACAAAAAAATATGGCTAACCACACACTGCCACCTGCTGTTAGAATGTAGCAATTCTTTGTTGCAATTTTCTGATGCATCTTTCTCTCTACATATACAGCGTTTGACAGAGAGGAACACACACACACACACACACACACACACACACACACACACACACATACACACACACATCACATGCAGTTAGTTGCAGGTGTAGGGCTGTAGTATTACGGGTAGGGGTCTGTGATTGGTTAGTTGCAGGTATAGGGCTACCTATACCTATAACTACCACCCTTCCTTATCCTTATTTTATCTCTTTAATTTCTTTCATTAGGTCTACTACATTTTGCTGCCATCTAGTGGTCATATAACTAGGACCGCAAAAGGATCCTCACCATTATACAATAATGTATAATTATTGTCTGTACATAATCGACAAAAAGAACCACCATTCAGATCACACTGTTGGTGGTCTTAATGAATGCATAACTTTCTAAACTGTTCACTGCTACTGCATATGAGAGTTTTTGCTTGGCTTGAGGTAGCAAAGAAACATGATCATACACTTAGTTGGTCTTACCATGGCAGATTTTACTTCTATTTGAACTCTACTGTTGAAACGTAGACTGGAGTAAACGACTTCCCATTTACTTATGTCAAAAAAAGAATACACTTTTAAAATATTCATTTACTTTGTGATTCATTTTTGCTCCAATTTGTTGTAACTAATCAATGTCTGGAGGTTTACCGTCGCTCATATTATAGTGATAGTCATAGTCTCACGATGGCAGCATTATGACAGCAGGAAGTACAGCAATCGTTCTTCAGGGGCGTCAATAGTGCAATCAGGACCTCTGATGCGAAGGCTGGGGTTCAGCTCCTGGGTCATCTGGGGGTTCATGGTGGAGCATTTAGAGTCTTATGAGCAGTGTGTGAGGGAGGTGGAGGCTACGGAGAGGGAAGAGAGGGGGCGAGCGAGGGAGTGCCAGCCTGAGGAAAAGAGAGAGAGAGAGCGAGAGAGAGAATGAGAGAGTGGGTTTTTATGTAGGAGAGAAACAGTGAATGAAATTGGTGTGAAATTGTGGAAGGAAGGGAGGGCGAGAGAGAGAGAGAGAGAGAGAGAGAGAGAGAGAGAGAGAGAGAGAGAGAGAGAGAGAGAGAGAGAGGAGTGCGCATGCATCAGCAAGAAGGATCTGTGAAGGGGACCAGAGGCAGGTAGCTGGGCTGACTGGAGACATTCTCAAGGCTGGAGTCTTCTCTCCTTCCTGCAGGAGGGCGCCCGCTCTTTACACACACACACACACACACACACACACACACACACACACATACAGACAAACCACACACACACACACACACACACACACACACACAGACCACGCACAGCTGCAAAGACAGAGATAGAGACAGACACGGGGAGACACTGAGGAAGACTAGCCTACCAGCAACCATGGCTGATGTGGGTGAGTACCTAAGCCTCTTTTCTCTGCACTCCTCTCAGATCTTCTCCATAGTAGAACGATGTGTCCTAATGTGATCTGTGTCATGTGCCCCTCGGGCAGGGGGTGGCGGTGTGTGTGTGTGTGTGTGTGTGGGGGGGGGGGGCTCCGAGGTTTCTACACACACCGCCCTTGCTCTCCCTTCTGAACGTACCTCCAAAGGTCACACTCGGGTGTGGGCTGCACGTTGTGGCGCTCCCCAGAGTGGGTGTGGTGGAAGTCTGGGCTCCCCAGGGTGAAGAGTGAGTTAGCCCCAGTGTGTGGGTGTTTGAAGTAGGCCATGCTGGGAACCAGGCTGCCTGCAGTAATGAGGACCCTGGGGGGGGCGGCTGCCACTCACGTTTATTCTCTAACTCGGTTCTTAATGGGGAGAAGATGAAGATCAGTGAATAGAGAAATGTTCATGTCTAGGTGTGGACATGTAATGATACAGTAGGAGCTCGAGTTGATCATTTCACTGTAACCTAACAGCCTTTATCTGTATCTATTTTCACTCTTCTTACAAGGGATTATCAGGGTGATTACTCCCTCTCTCCCTCCCTCCCTCCCTCCCTCTCTCCCTCTTGTCTTTCCTTTTGGATCAGGCTTTGTTTTACATGCTAGATTGGCATTAGCAAAAAAGGAATAAGCAAACATGCCTAGAATATGTATTTAAAAACTTAATTAGTTCATCCTCCATGCCCTGCAGATAGGAAGATGGTGGAAATAACTGATAGACAAAGAATATGAAATGGAATGTGGTTATGGGGATGATAGATGTTAGACTCTCAATGTTCACAATAACGCTTCAAAGTACACTACATGTGTGATATTTACAGAGTTCTTAGATATACCATGTCAACCATGTCACTAAACACGCAACACTGTTACTTGAGAAATTATTATTATATTATAATTATTATTGTAATCTTTTCCACAGTGTAAGTGAATTGCATGCAGTTGTATTGCATTAAGGAGGAATGTTTCTAAATGTTTCAGACTCTCTGGCTGAAGCTCTTAAAGCTATTAGTATTAGTACAGAACTTATAGATGAGGAGTTGAAGCCTCATGTGGACACCATTCTGAACCTCCTACTAGAGAAGAGTAAGTATTCATATTTCATATTCATATTTATCCATCCATCCATCCATCCATCCATCCATCCATCCAGTATTACATATATGAATATGACATTTTCATCAGTGGATCTGCAATGTCTGTCAGACAGAGAGAAAATGAGAGCAATAGAGAGACAGAGAGGAGACAGGAGAGTCATAAAAGAGAGAGACAGACAGAGAGGAAGAGAGTGGAAAGAGAAAGACAGAGACATATTGAGAGAGATAGCGTGAGTGACAAGTTTGGTTACTCTCATCCGTAAACACTTTCCTCCACCTCCCTCTCTCTGTGCCCTCTGTCCCAGCACAAATGATTTTGAAGCAGATGTTACCGCCTGTCAGACTGTTAATGATTTTAGTGGGTGAATCCTTCTAAAATTGGCAAAACCAGACTCCCTCACACGAACACAACGTAGGGGTTGCCATGGCAGCACTGCCTGCTCTGACAGCCAGTCCTGCCTCCTCGGCTGTTCGAAGTTTCTTCAACACACAGCACGCTCTAACGAGAGATCCCACTTGACTCCGGGTTCTGGGAGATTCTCCTGTAATTCTCCTGTGAGAACGGACCCCACAGCAAGAAGGTTACGGGCTAGGAGTCAGAGGAGCACAGCCAGGAGACACACGGACACGAAAGACACAGCGTGATGAAAGCAGAGAGAAGTTTGGGAGAAGTTGGAATATTGATTTGATTTGGCAGGAACAGGCATGCGGAGCACCCAAGCTCACACACAGAGCCTTTGGCTCTTGTATAGTCTCTCTCCACTGGACACCTAAGCCTAGCTGCACCTCCGTCTAGGACCCAATGCTTGTACAAACCGCTCTTACAGTCAAACGCTCGCCTCTCTCCCCAGAAAGGGGCACTGCAGAGCAGATAGCCTCCAGTGGGATCCTGCCCATGCTGGCCCAGACACTGAGGAACAAGAGCCCTCTCACCTCCCAGGTGACGCTGCTGGTGGCGGAGATGGCCAGAGAGGGTAACGACAACCGTTCTGGGTTAACAAGACACAGTCTCTAACACACATGTTTGATTCAGGAAGGTCCTATGCTCATAAAACCAGGGTTTCAAAACACTCAGTGTATTTCTGTTTCGTGAAACTTCTAAAACAAACAAACAAAAACTAAAAAATAAATACTTTAAAAATTTGTTTGTGTAAATGTTTTGTTTTTTTAAAATAAGGCTTTAAGGGCTCATCCCCTATAGGTGTTAGCGGGGAGTCCTCCCGGATGACTAACGCTGGTGTGTTCTCGCCTCAGCCGCTGTGAGGGATCAGTGTATCGAGGCAGGCCTGGTCTCTGCACTGGTGCCTCTGCTGAACGGCTCGGACCAGGACCTGCTGCTGCACACGGGCCGGGCCGTCGGACGCATCTGCTTCGACAACAGTGAGCAGGGCTGTTCTTCACCTAATGGGCTTTTGTTTGGGAAAGTACAAAGGGCTGCATTCACCAAAGGGAGAGACATGCGATCGCATGTGGAGCTGCAGATGCCATTCATCCCCTCGTCTCGCCTCGTCTCACCTCGTCTCACCTTGTCTCAGGACCTCTGGCGTTCATTCGCTGCTTCTCATTCGCCCTCCACCTCATGCTTCCTCTTCTCATTTCTCCCTCCACACAAGCACCTTTTTTATTATTGTGCTTTTCTAATTTCTTAAACCTCTTAACCTTTTGTTCTCTCTGTCTCCCTCTCCCTCTCCCTCTCTCTCTCTCTCTCTCAGCTGTGCAGCAGATTCAGTTGGTGAAGAGCGGTGTTATCCCCAGGCTGGTGGACATAATGCAGCAGTACCCAGAGAATGACCCACTGGTCAACGTCTGCCTGCTGGCTCTGTGTAACCTTGCTGATATGGGTGAGAGCACTGCTACCTTTTCGCATCTTCTATAAGAAACCAGGCACGCTTGGGAGAGACCTAGTTTTCCCCTAGCAAACCTGATCCTCAGCCACTCTTTGTGTCTTTCAAAGATCAGGCCGGGCTGGTGGAAACTGGTTCTCTCCCAAGTGTCTCACGTGTGTGGCATGCAGCCCCTGATGGTTGCTCCACTGTGCTGGAGAACCTTGAGGAACTTAATGGATGTGATGTCACAGTTGGAGCCCAAGAGGAATGAACTTCTGCATGTGTTCAGATGCAGCGCGAGAAGCTTTGGCAGAGGTGGGGGTGGCCAATGTCCTGACAGCCCAGCTAAAGCGGGCCCCGGATGCAGAGAGACGCCATCTTATCCTGGAGGTGCTGGGGAATCTGGGAGAGAGTGGTGAGACGTGCTCAACAAGTGCCCCGAGCTTCACGGCCACCTTTAGACATGCAAACACAAAAGCCAGCTGAACATAAATGTAAAAAATAAAGTCAATAAAGGGAAACTGCTGATTGCCTGAAGTGTATGTTAAATGTGTGTGCATGTGTGTTTGTGCCTCAGATGGGCTGAAGCTTCAGTTTGTGGAGGCAGGGGTGCCTGAAGCTCTCGCAGAAATGATTCGTGGATTGCAGGGTGACTCTGATCCTCATGACCTCTGCAGTATAAAAATAGCTTCCAACCTCATCGTGACGCTGTTACTGGGGGGTATGTACTGTCAGAAAGTTCTACTGTGATCACATCACTAGAATTTGTAATTTGAGTGGAGCATAAAGTGTGACCAGAAGGTTGTTTCAGGAGAGTTTTTGTTTTGGATTCTGCTAGTAGCTAGCAGGCCAGCCCCCCTCTCTAAGTATAATGGTTAGAATACATAGGAGAAGTTTGGAGCCCAGGTTAAGTTGCTGGTCAGACAAAACCATCGCCGGTTTTTAAATAGAAATGTTTTAGGAGTCTTTCTTAGTATATGTCTCACTGGTCATGAGTGCTACTATTCAAGTTTGAACTAAAACAAGATGCCATACCGTCTGTACTGAGCCACTGTCAACAAACAAGAGAAACTGCATCCTGTGCTGAGGTGCACCTACTCTAGCTGTCCTGAAGAAGACTTAACACTACAGGACCTTCTGATATCCTGTCATACATACTAGTCTGCTGGGAGAGGTAGAGCATGCAGAAGCTAACCTGTGCCCAGCCATGAAAGACTGACACTCACGGTGAACAGCGAGAACTGAAAATAACGAGGAAGGTGTGGTGGAGGAGCGGTGGAGGAATCAATGAAGCTGCATGCTTCAAACTCTGCTAACCATCTCACACTGTGAGTGAAAGGGGCACAAAGCAAATCATTGCTAAAGGCCATTTTCAGAGTCATCAGGACACATCGTGGAGGTGGTGAACTGAGGGTAGTAGTGACAGGAAGTCTTACCAGGAGCAGAGCCTCCTCTGCCCCAAGCTGTACTGAGGAACCTGACCTTAGAGCGTTCCTAAACACCATCTCTGTTGTCAGGACGGAGCTGCTGTCAGTGCATTCACAACGTTCTCCACAATGACGGTGCACTTGACTTGCACAGCGGCTGCTGTTGGCATGCGGTTAGGTCCAGAGCCCAGACATCATCAGTGTGGTGCACTATATACCTGTGCTTAAAGCTTGATCTCAACAGAAAGCAAACGCTGACCTAGCAGAGCAGGATCAAGCGAATCAGACCTCAGAGTGCTCAGCTGTTATATCTCATGGGCTGGCCAAGGCGGTGAGAGCTTAAAGGCTATGATATAAAATACACTTTAGATGTTACTGTTTTAGTGTCCAGTACAGTAGCTGTACCCTAGCTGTGCATTTTGAGGATTTCTGTCAGTGTAGATCACTGTATCAATAGCCATATCCTTAATACATAGGTTGTTATTACATTGTATACACTGGCTATGTTTTGTACTGATTTATTACTGGTAGCCTTTACTGGTAGCCAATTATTGCTTCTTAAAACAGAATGATTGAGTGAAATGCAATGATAAACATCACAGCATACCAATAAATCTATGTTACATTCTGCAGTAAGGAGGAAAAGGGTTAGATATACTGAAGCTACATTTCACCTAGCTGACTGAATGTTTTCTAGATGAGTCCATGCAGAAGTGTTTTGGGGAAGGTGTGGGTACTGTGTACCAGGATATTCTGTCCTGGCTACAGTCCCCCAACACCCAGCTTCAGCTGTCCGGAGCACTGGCCATCGCTAACTTTGCGAGGAATGGTGAGAGAAAAGTACAACAAACACAACAGCAAAACTGCCGAGCTGCTCCTTTATTCCGAGTGTTTTCACACTTTCAGACAGTAACTGCACAAAGATGATGGAGCTAGGAGTTGTTCCTCGTCTCTTGGATCTGCTGGAACATCATGTGGATGAGGGAGACGTTTCAGTGCAACACGCAGCCCTGAGTGCCCTCCGAAACCTTGCTATACCAGGTAGCACCCACAGCCTCCATTAGCTCATTTCCTTAAATTCTCACTATTAATTAAGGTTCCAATTGATATACTCATTAGTTTACTTGTATTTAGAACTATTGCTCTACTCATAACTATTCATGATTAAGGACAATAGTTGACAACTGTCTTTTCGTTGATAACAAGGCTATTTGAGTTCTTCTCGAGTTCTCCTCTAATCTCCCTCATGTTGAAGGCTTAGAGAAGTGTCTCTCCTGGCTCTGTCCTAGCGTCTAATAAAGTGCGCATGCTGGAGGATGGTGTCAGCATGAGGATCAGGACCCTCCTGCGTTCTGATATGCCCCCTGTCCAGTTCAAACTGCTCGGGACCCTGCGCATGATCGTGGATGGACAAGGTGAGCTAGAGGAGAATACAATCCACAGACAGCACTGTGTTCATTCTGTATAAATGACGCGCCATTTCAGACAGTTCACAATGGTGAACAAAAAAAGTGACATAATTCTAAGAACATTCTAATGATCTACTCTAAAAATACTAGTCATTACAAATTACTAGTTGCTCTCAATTGACTATTGTACTTTACAAAGGTACAGTACTTATGCAGTAGAAGACAAAAACTCTTCAGTACGTTGATCGCTCTACATTGTCACAAGTTCATTTGCTTTCTCTTTTACCTGTGTTTGAATGTGTATTCATGTATATATGTGTGCGTGTGTGTGTATCAGAGGAGGCAGCTACTGTCCTGGGAACAGACGAGGTCTTACTGGCACGGGTTATGGAGTGGTGTGAAGCCAAGGATCATGCCGGTGTTAGAGGAGAAGCGCGCCGGCTTTTAGCAGCACTGATCAGACACAGTCGCTCCCCCGTAAGCCCCTCACAGCCAGTCCCATGCAGCTACACAGAGTCAGTGCAGGAGATGGTAGGTGCTTTTACTAATGAACAGCTGTCCTCTGATGGCTTGGTAAACATGCAGTATTAATCACTATGTCACTAACCACCAACGATACTTATTGGTTATTTTTAGATAAACTCCTCTTCCTCAATAAAAGGAACACACACAGACATCTATTTCTCTCTCAAACACACACACACACACACACACACACACACACACACACACACACACACACACACACACACACACACACACACACACACACACACACACACACACACACACAAATATAAGGCGTCAAAAGCCCTCATGAGTGAGATTCTTAAAGGCTCATTATAGTCCTCTCATCCCCAGCTGATGCTGGCTCCAGTATCTTTGAAGTGTCCTCTTCTGTCCTGACAGGAAGTCATCCGCTCTGTTATCAAAGCAGATGGGGTTCAACACCTCATCTCCATGGCAACCAGCGAACATGTCATTATGCAAAATGAGGCTTTAATTGCCCTAGCCATTGCCTCTGCAATAGATATTGGTAAGGTTGTGTCTTTAATCTCATAATATTTTAGCCAATATTGGTGATTCACTATTTTTTGTTTTAATTGACTGCAGCTATGGGCTGTTGTATGTTTATAGCAATCATTTAATAACAAAGCACTTGATTGTGGTGTAAAACATTAGTAGATTTGAATCTAGGCTTGTTTGGTTCTGTTCATGGCCGCTGGAAGCACTATACTCCAAACTGATTCTGCTCCCGTGTGTGTGTGTTACCCAGATTCAGTCCAGGAGCCGTTTCAGATCGCTGATCTGTTGCCCACCCTGCAGAAGATGCTGGACGACCCTGTAGGGGCAGTGGAGGTCAAGTTTAGCACTTTAGGCCTCATCTGCAGCCTTGCTAACTCCAGTCAGTAGCTCACACTTCAGTAGCTCACACTTCAGTAGCACACACTTCAGTAGCTCACACTTCAGTAGCACACACTTCAGTAGCTCACACTTCAGTAGCTCACACTTCAGTAGCACACACTTCAGTAGCTCACACTTCAGTAGCTCACACTTCAGTAGCACAAACTTCAGTAGCTCACACTTCAGTAGCTCACACTTCAGTAGCACACACTTCAGCACACACTTCAGTAGCTCACACTTCAGTAGAACACACTTCAGTAGCTCACACTTCAGCACACACTTCAGTAGCTCACTTCAGTAGCACACACTTCAGTAGCACACACTTCAGTAGCTCACACTTCAGCACACACTTCAGTAGCTCACACTTCAGTAGCACACACTTCAGTAGCTCACACTTCAGTAGCACACACTTCAGTAGCTCACACTTCAGTAGCACACACTTCAGTAGCTCACACTTCAGTAGCACACACTTCAGCACACACTTCAGTAGCTCACACTTCTGTAGCACACACTTCAGTAGCTCACACTTCAATAGCACACACTTCAGCACACACTTCAGTAGCTCACACTTCTGTAGCACACACTTCAGTAGCTCACACTTCAATAGCACACACTTCAGTAGCACACACTTCAGTAGAACACACTTCAGTAGCTCACACTTCAGTAGCACAAGCTAAAGAGAAGACTCTTTGAGTGTTATGGATAATGCTGGTGGTAATGCCAACATGGGACACTTGTTACAGCATCATGTTCACAGTTTAGATGGCTTGCCAAATAATAATTCACACTTTCTCCAGAAATGCTTTTAATAACTGGAGAATCTTATGCTCAGATAAACCATTTAAAAATATAACTAATAATCTGTCACTTTGGACAGGTATAGACCTTTCCCACATATTCCTCTTATAGACCTTTCCCACATATTCCTCTACATATGTTATTTTGGGGAACATATTTTAAGAAGGTACCTAGGTAATGGGGATATAACAGTAAATGAGTAAAACTATTATTGCTCATAATAGATCTTCAGAACATCTTAGGTTATTTTTCCTAAGAGTCCATGAATGTCTGAAATCATAATGAAATCGCAGACCCTTGTTAGCTGAAACCTAACTCTAATAATGTTCATCATCATGTGCTCCCTCTTTCTCTCTCTCTCTCTCTCTCTCTCTCTCTCTCTCTCTCTCTCCCTCTTTCTCTCTCTCTCTCTCTCTCTCTCTCTCTGTTAGGCGTGCTGAAGGAGCAGATGAAAGCTCTGAAGCTGAAGGACAGTCTGGCTAAGCTCTCGAGTCATCCCAGCACCAAGCTGTCTTCCCAGGCCGTTTCTGTGATGGCTGTGCTTCTGGAGACCAGCTAGAACGACCGTCCAACCTCAGCGGGACAACTGACTCCAAGCACACTGCATTATTCCCTTCATGCTCTACTAACCAACCCAGTCCTACATTCAGTCAGACCCGAACAATCCTAACGACATGCCCATCATCAAGCCATTCAAAAGCAGGGTCATGTCATTATGGTAGAGGAGCGTGATTGGCCCAGGAATGAAACATCAGTTCATGGCTCCACCCCCAGCTGCTCAGCGGTGACCATTCATAGGACACTAAGGGTGCGTCTCTGTGAGGTAACAATCTTCTGTATGATAGTACTGAAAGACTTGGTCATCTGTAATATCCATGATTTCTATATGTCCCGAAAACTGTCAAGAGGAGATGAACAACGCACAGGTTAACTGGTGTGCATCAGCATAAGAAACATAATGTTCTTTTAGGCATAGCTGTATGAAATTATATGTGCTAATTTTCTTTTACTGCTAATTAATGAAATGCAAATGTATTTTGGTTAGAGTGGCTGTTTATGTAAACGTGATACTGCTTTCTTAGTCTTACACTACAAAATACACACTCATAATTCAGCACAGCATTTTAATTCATACTGGTTCCTGCATTTACCTAATATGAGACATGATTACAATTCATGCCTCAGAAAAGGAAGTGCTACTCAATTTGCAATATATATTCTGTAATTCCTGTATAATATCTATATCATATCTGGCATTACTAGTGACTGATTGAGGAATATTTTATGCAGATCCTTTGATCATGTTGATCATTCTACTAGCTAATCATGAGCACAAAAACGTCCATACAGTATTAGCTGTATTAAAGTATTATACACACACGGATCTACCACAACATTAAAACCCTCTGCCTAATATTGTGTAGGTCCCGTTTGTGCTGCCGTTTGTGCTCTAAGCCAATGAGCGCTGAAATCCCAAGACCTATGAAGGTGTCCTGTGGTATCTAAAGATGCTGCTTTAGAGTGAGATCTAGGAGATCTGGAGGCCAGGTCAACACCTTGAACTTTTTGTCATGTTCCTCCAACCGTTCCTGAACCATTTTTGCAAAAAAAGGTTGCACTGAATGAGGCCACTGCCGTTAGGGAATACCACTGCCATGAAGTGGTGTACTTGGTCTGTCGAAATGTTCATGAAGTTACGTCAAAGTAACATCCACATGAAAACCCATACCCAAGGTTTTCCAGGAAAACATTTTCCTGCCTCCACCAGCTTACCTTTTCCCCAGGTGCCATCCTGGCACCATCTCGTTGGCAAGTAAGCAATCACAGGCACCCAGCTGTCCACATGATGTTAAAGAAAATGCCATTAGACCAGGCCACCTACTTCTGTTGCTCCATGGTCCAGGTCTGATGCCCATTAAAGACACTTTCGGTGGTGGTGGTGGACAAGGCTGTGGATGGAGACTCTGACCAGTCTATGGCTACGCAGCTCCATACACAGCAAGCTGTCTGCTGTGATACCTTTCTTTTCCAGCAGTTTGTACTACAGTAACTCCTCTGTGGGACGGGATCAGACAGGCTAACCCTCATCAGTGAGCTTTGGGTGCCCATGACCCTGCTGACAATTCACAGGTTCACTAATTCACTGGTTCACTAATTCACTCTCTGTCCTTCTTTGGCCCAATTGCAGTAGGCACTAACCAGCGCCTACAAGACCTGCCATCTTTTGAATGCTCTGACCCTGTCATTTAGACCCCTGTCAAAGTTGCTGAGATCCTCATTCTTAACCATTTCCCCTGCTTCTAACACACAAACTTCATCAAGAACCAACTGTTCACTTGCTGCCTAATATCTCCCACCACTTGACAGGTGCCGTTGTAACGAGATAATTATTGTTATTCACTGCATCTGTCAGTGGTTTTAATGTTGTGGCTGACTGTCGATATATATATAAAGCAAAACTAGCAATCATTGACGTGTAGCACTGTGCGACTGTGTTCTGAGTTTATGCAAATCTCCGTATGTGTCTATCAAGTCTGGCTGAAATACTTTCTCAGCATTTGATGAGTAAAATCTCTTGACAGCTGGTAAGGCAAACAATTTGAGCCTTGCTTTTGGTAATGCTCACTCTGCATCAACCTCAGTGCGGATGATCCATTTGATAAAAGAAGGTTGGTGTGAGCTGGGACCGAACAGTACGGACTGAAACCAGTGGTCCAGCTCAGCCCACTGTATCACCACCTCTATCGAACAGTGATTCATCACAGCGGCTTTATCAAGCATGTAACTGCTAGATAACTGTAACAGCACAAATTCTTGTCTGTCCTTGACACTGCTACTCTAATCTGTGTTGAATTGGTTTTAGACTATTTCTCTTGCTGTGTTTACCAGAAGAGCTTGTTTCTGGCAATAAAAGTGGAACAGCTGAACTGGCCGTGTGGTGTTTATCTAGCCAAAGTCACAGACTCTAAGGTGAATTAAAGGATTTGTGGTTTAGGGAATAACACTTCCAAAGTGTTCCAAAATAACTGATTCTTGAAAAGACTTTTTTTCTTGTCTAGTGAGGCATGAAACTCTTTTGTCTTTAGTTCTGTGGCAGATGGCTGCATTTATCTGCATAGTACCTTTGTCATTGCTTAATTACTTCTAGAGTATCTTTGCTGTTGCTTAATTGCTTCTAAAGTACCTGAAGATGCAGTTGATACGTTTGAGCATGAATTCATGCTCGTGAACTTCATGCTTGCAAATTTGAAAGCAAAGAAAACTAAAATACTTTGCAGTGGGCATATGGAGTATTATACGGTTCAGATTGTGCTTGGCCACTAGAGGGAGACACCAGTATTGGTGACATGCGCAATCATATAGAACATTTTATGTCGCCGTGACTACCCCACCCTGGACTTCAATTTGTAAAATCAACAAGTGGTGCGATGTCACAGCTATTGAGATATTGGCTCTGTAAATCAATACATTGGATGTGAATTTGGGATTTACATCTATGTTGTGTGAACCACACGTAGATTTAGCAATCTTAGCCCATTTTTTACTTAACCCGTTTTACACATGCCATCTAATCCATCTGTTCCAAGGACAGTGAGCAACGGCCCTATTGGCTGCTAAAATGAACCACAGGGTCCCAACTGAGTCAACGCGGAGAGCATTTACATCTGGAGCACCACTGAAGAGTCCATTTTAGTAAAACAGGTCAAATCTGAATAAACTTGGGAGGCATAAATAAAACGTTCAGTGGATGAACAGCTTAGCGCATTGACACGAAGCCCTGGGAAGTTTGGTGAACTATCTGCCAATAGACTAGTGGAATATGAAGGAAAATAACATGAATGTAGACATACCATATGTATATACAATCAGCGTGAATCAAAACTATGGTAAAGTAAGAATGTCTTAAAGACTCAGCCACAAGATGCAATAGCACCGGCGAACCTCATAAATAAGGTCAGGGTTCAGGTTACCATTCCTCCGCCTGAACTGAAGCCCAAAGAGGCAGACGTCTGAGCAGGCGTGAAACCGACCACGGTTACAGATGTGACGGAGCATCAGTTGGTGTGACACCCGAGGTCTGCTGCTCTCTGCGGGACACACACTGCAGGCAGGTGGCGGCTGGCTGACCTGTGTGTCCCCACACGGGCGTTTCAATTCAGTGCGCTGAACCAGAAGAATAAACCATGCACTGTAGATCACGCTTGCATTATACCTTCTGCTCTTTTAATATTAGTCATGATACTACCAGCCATAGTTTCATTTCAAATGAACGTTTTGGAGTCCAGAGCAAAATTATCCAGTCTACCTTGAGTCAAACTTCATTTTATTTTCACAGAATTTGTACATGACAATTGTTATGACCCTAATGGTGGTACTGCGTGATTCTTGTGCTATGATGTAGACTGTCTTTTTTATTCAGAGTCCTCTGAAGGTGCAGGGACAGAGGTAGCTGGTGTTGGACGGTTGGAGTGACCCGCTTGGGTCATTAGTTTCATTTTCTCTCTTATTTTCCCCATTCCTTCATAATGTAACCGTTATGAAAATGGTGTTCAGATTAAAGGTAACTGTTCCAGTGGTTCCCAATTGTTTGAAACCCTTTCCTGTTTGAAAGAGTCTCCTGTTTGAAACCTTATCCCGTTTGACTTATAGCATTTTGACGTCTGTCTATGGACTGGTGCTCTGCCTGTGATAGTCTACACAGACAACAGCCCATTCGTTTTGTCTAGAATTCAAAACACCAACCACAGACTGATGAGATGGTTTTTAATTATTCAACACTTCATTCTCGACAGTCATCACAAGAAAGTTAGCAGAAATGTTGTGGCTCATACCTCATCTAGGCGGCGTAGATGATGAAATGCTGTTATTTTGGGTTTGGGGCTGTTATAACTCTGGGTCATATTAGGTGGGACTTTTTTGTGATGGCATTTTGTTTGCCATGTTTTCTTAAGTGTTGATTAAACATTGAGCTCATGGATAGTCATGGGTCACCAGCAGGTGGCGCTACATATAAAAGGGTTGTGCTGAGAGGAAGAAGGGGGGTTCTCCATTCTGATTAAATTTCTGCCATGTTTCCTGTTCTCTCATCAGCAACCCAATCCATGTGTGAAGACTGCTGCTTAAGACCCGTTTGGTAAATGGTATTTGTTGAGGTAGTGGTGGAAATAGCTTGAATAGTAGTATTTCTAAAGCATTTGTTGAAGTATGTATTGCTAGTGATGAAGCATTATGTTTTCTCTTGTATATAAACTTTATTCATAAGGAGGAGGGTTGTTCTGGTTATGCTTGTTTTCCTTGGTTTGCTGTTATGTTGGTTGCATTTTCTTTTCTTTTCTTTTGCTAGGTATGTTTATTTTCCAGGTCAGATTTGAACATAATTAAGAAATGATGCCATAATCTCAGTGCTGGCTGTATGTGTGTGTAACTCTGCAAAGTCACTTTTGTGTGGTTCTTGTGGCGTCCAAATGTTCTAAACCCTTCAAGATGGAGGTCAATGCCAGTGCAACCAACATGGTACTGTAGTCTTTCAAGATGATTTTCAGGGGGTTGAATGTCCTCAGTGTTATTTTTCAAAGAAATGAATCAGGAGGTCTAAGAGGTCTCTTTTCCTAATTTTACAGCTTGACCAGATTGTAACAAAATGTATCATGTCTAGTCATATAGTACAACATCCTTCTCCTACCAGCTAAACTGACCATGGGCTTGAGGTTTTGTGTGTGTGTGTGTGTGTGTGTGTGTGTGTGTTTGTGTGCACTGTGGGCAAGGGCCATTCTGAATGTGGCATATGGACAGTCTCTGGGGGACAATGAGAAAATGGGCCACAGGCCCAGAGATCACTTTCTTGTGCCTTCATTTCACACCCTCCCACTCTGACCTACTACATGCAGCTCCACTCCACCCTACTCCATGAGTGTGTGAGCTGTACCCAGGCAGAAAGCTTCTCCCACCACTGAGCTTCTGTCACACTACAATATCTCAATAAAACCAACAGAGAATACATGACACAAATAATAACATTTAATTACAGTAATTTGTAAAAAAAAAAGAGAACCAAACAGAATTAGAAATGTCCTTGTTTTTTCACACTGTAATTAAAGCCCCAGTTTTCTTACAGAATGCCTGGACACTGGAGCAGTTTGTATGCTCATTTATACAGTAGTAGACAATGTTTGCTCATTGGGAGCGTCATGGTCTATGAGAGTCAGTGACGGTCACACAGGTTTAATGTAGAATACATATTAGTCCATACCAGGCATACTAGTCCATACTAGATATACTAGTCCATACTAGACAAGGTTGACCTACTAATAGAATACACAACCTGGGATCATGAAGCAGTTCAGCCTACAGTTTAACCAGAGGATGCCATAGCAAAGCAATTAACACACACACACACACACACACACACAAATACATATATATATATATATATATATATATATATATATATATATATATATATATCTATACTGTATATCACTCTGATCTGTTTATTACAGCCTATGCAACATCATAATGTGGAAGAGTGTACTGTATATGAAATCAAATAGTCAGGATGACATAATATAACAGTACAAAATCTGACCTGATTGCATAGACGTGTTTACTGAAATAACAGAAATCGATTCAAATCCACCCAAGGGTGGATGTTTTTTTCTTTATATATGTCTAGGACAAAGGTTCTTCTGCTGAGCTGTGTTTCCACGCCACCTGTGCAGGTGAGAAACAGGACTCTGTGGGTGTGGCCGCAGTAAGTCATGTGAAACCGCCCTGAGCAGACAGGGTGACACTAGCCCTGACTCACCTGTGTGGTGGCGTGCCACTTAGACCACCAGCTGCAGTCGTACCAGAAGACTCGGCCTACACACTCCACACAACTACTCCACACAACTATCCTGTCTTTGTCCATGGTAAGTGTGAAAACATCAGCATGTATAGATTTTAAAGTAATGTTCGGATCGCTCAGTAGACGAGTGGCTGTATCAGTCCAGGTAGCCAAAGTGCACCGACAGCACGCGGATCTTCTCTTATAAAAACCGGTGCTGAGACTTTTTCTGGCTTTGATGTTTTGTCTGGACTGACGAAACTCTGTGACTGGGGTCAGTGTCACTCTGTTCCCGCCGTCGTCTGTGACCGGACTCAATTGTTCACTGCCAATGTCAACAGGAGCAAAGTATGCATGTGTAAATTACAGTTCAAAGATCAAGTAAGAGGAACTTAAAGCTAAAGTGTTTTTATGGACACACAGAACATCATGTCTGTCGACCATTAGAGATTTATAACAAAAAATGTTGAGTCTAACTCGATCCTACCTATGCTGACTTGTTTAACTAGTATAGAAATTCTTCATGTACTACCTCCTACATTTAGTAATGCAGTGTAACATCTTTAAACATACAGCATATCCCAGTATAGGAACTGATGGTACGTGATATTTTTCTCTTTGGGATATACACTCACTATTATGTACATCAACTGCTCATTAATGGAAATGTCAATTCAGCCAATCACATGGCTGCAACTCATGCATTTAGGCATGTAGACATGGCCAAGATGATCTGCTGCAGTTCAAACTGAGCATCAGAATCCCTTTATGACCACAGTGTACCCATCTTCTGATGGCTACTTCCAGCAGGAAAACGTGCCATGTCATAAAGCATGAACCATCTCAGACTTGTTTCTTGAACACAACAATGAGTTCACTGTACTCGAATGGCCTCCACAGTCACCAGATCTCAATTCAATAGAGCACCTTTGGGATGTGGTGGAACGGGAGATTCACATCATGGATGTGTAGCCGACAAATCTGCAGCAACTGTGTGATGTTATCATGTCTATATGGACCAGACTCTCTGAGGAATGTTTCTAGTACCTTGTTGAATCTATGCCACGAAGGACTAAAGCAGTTCTGAAGGTAAAAGGGGGTCCAACCTGGTACAAGCAAGGTGTATCTAATAAAATGGCCGGTGAGTGTACGTTAAGTGCAAAACAAGCTAAAGCTCAAACATAAATGATTAACCACAATGCAATCTGGGCGCCGTCGCCAATACAACATTTAGAAATGAAGAAGGGATTACTAATTAAAGTGTGGAAATCTGAGACACTGTGACACCGAAAGTGCAGTTTAGGGGTATGAGAGCAGCATGGTGGTAGCCCCGCCCTACTGGAGAGCTCAGGGAAGAGCACCCACTGGACTCCAGGAAGGACTGCAAGTCCCTTTAAGCACTGTAGGTTAAAACTCAGCAGTGGTGTTTGGTTTGAACTCAGCAGTGGTGTTTGGTTTGAACTCAGCAGTGGGGTTTGGTTTGAACTCAGCAGTGGTGTTTGGTTGTGGTTGGAGACGTTCTTTCGATCGTATTCTGAAGCACTTCTATGTGTTTTGAACATTGATGAGGTTGGCCAAAGTGTAGAGTCTTGTCACACATGGCTTATTTTTTTCTTTTTCAGGTTCCATAGGATATTTTGTATGTGTATATGAAATTGAATATACTGCAATATTTTCTCAATAGTTTTCAAACTGATGTAAAAAAAAAATGGAGAGATTTGTGATTTAACCTGTACGGATGAACATACGTGCTGTGTGAAATCCCAGTTTAATGGAGTAGTGAACTAAAGGTCCTTTCACAAAGGTTTCAGGATCATAATTCACGACTATTCACACTGTTCAGCGAGGTGTCCATCCACCCAGTGCCATTAGTGGTGCAGAGTGGCCGTTTGTGAAGTGTAGTCCTGAAGTGTTTGCATTAGGCTTAACTTTATTCTGCTATTAATGACTCTGGTAGGAAGGAGCGGGCGTGGACACTGTGCCTCGCTCTGTTTGCTTTTCTACATGACTGTATGACTTGGTTTCCTTTTCCATAGTGTGTGTGTGTGTGTGTGTGTGTGTGTGTGTGTGTGTGTGTGTGTGTGTGTGAGAGAGAGAGAGAGAGAGTCTTTAAGAAATTGCTCCATAGTGATACTGACCCAGTGCTATTGGTAATGTGGACATTGAATGCCATGAAGAAGAATCCTGCTCATCTGTTCATATCAAGAGACAGTGGTGAAGGTGTGACTGTGAAAATATGATTTTTATGTTATCACATAGTGAGTGCTGAGCCCCTTTGGACACTGCAGAAAAGCAAAAAAAAAAAAAAGAAGAAAAGTAAAAAAAAAGAAAAGAAAATGAAATTCATGTTCCATTGAGCAATGTTGTTTCCATAGCAACAGGGGAGGAGTGATGGTGTGAACAGTTCGAGGCTGTGCAAGGAGATAGGTGTGTGTGGGGGAAGCGGGGTCCTGCGGAGAGTGTGTGTTGTCAGACATAAGGTGTTTGGGTGGGGGGTGGGGGCGATTCGGTGCCAGTGTACCCGCATGATCCCAGTAAACAAACTAGTTTATTTATGTCCGATCATGAGAGAATGTTCCTCTCTCTCTTCTTCTCAGATGAACAAAAGTGAAATGATGCCCACTGTCTGACAGCTGGTCCCGTCCTCTTATGACCACGTCCTCTCCTGGTTGTCCTCCTGCGCCCCCCCCCCCAGTGTTGGACTGCACGGTGACGCCCCGTGGCGCTCTCTCCTCCGCCGCCCCGTCTCCGGTGCTGTCGTCTCCCCCGAGGCTCCGGGACGTGCAGGGCTGGGACTGAGGCGGGCTGGGAATCAGATGAAAGGCGAGATTATCCCGCAGCGCCCTGCATCTCCTCCACTGCTGGAGAAATGTTAGAGGAGCTGGGGGAGGAGCCACCCTGCCACGATGGGTGTGGTCTGACGGAGTGACTGGGAAAAGGAGGAAGAGGGGGGGTTTCACCTGTGGATGTGTGTGTGTGTGTGTGTGTGTGTGTGTGTGTGTGTGTGTGTGTGCGAGGAGGAGACAGCGTCGCATATCCTGCCTGTCCCTTCTCAAGGTCCTTCACCGATGCTGGAATGACTGCACAGATGCGTTAGAGGGAGGGAAGACAAGAAGACAGCCAGAGAGGGCAGACAGACGTCTGGGCAGGGAGACGCCTGGGCAGACAGACAGCTGCAGCACGGTAAAGACCCCAAAGAGGAGGGCATAGGTCTCAGCGACGACTCGCACCAGCACAGGGTAAGGGCGCTGTTTAATAAGTGCTCCATGTAGTGCAGTAGCACAGTTAATCAGAAAGACTGTAAATATATGTGTGTGTGAATGTGTGTGTGTGTGGGTGTGTGTGTGTGTGTGCACGTGTGTGTGTATGTGCACGTGTCGGTGTCTGCGTGTGTGTGCCCACGCGCGTTTGGATGCACACGGAAGGACCGTCCTTCCCCTGTCGGGTATTTTTAGCCCTAATGGAATAGCAGTGCGAGCAGACCTGGAGAAAGAGCACACAGCACACAGCACACAGCACTTGGTCTCACTCGCTGCTGTATTTCAGGACACAGACCTTCAAATAGCTCATTATATGTCCGAATCTAGATCTTAGGCTGCAAATGGACATTGACAGGTTTTGTCCAAAAGGACATTGTGAAGACCAGTACACTGACATGTCTGCACAAATTGACTAAATTGAAGTTCACTGACCTCAGAAACAAGCTTGGTCAACAAGTCAGTTGATTCTTATTGAATCACAATAGCACCAGGGGCTGTGTGTGCAGTTGGAGACTTCTCTTACCGCTAGCATGTGAGAGACCAGAGGTATTAGATAGCTCTATATTTAGTCTATGAATGCCAAGAAAACACCCCTAAATAAATATGTATCCAGTAATCACATGGAGGGGTGAAGCCGATAGAACTTCATTCCATGGTTTTTCCTGGTGTAAGAGTACAGTTTCAGAATCTAAAAGAAATACAAACAAAATCTGTTGAAACCATGAAACAGTACTTTATTAAGGCTGCTGGTTAATCCAGGTTTTAAAATAACTTCAGTCTTCTGTTCAGTATCAACATATTATAATTCCTTTCTTAATTTTTTTCTCTACTGTACTACAAAATATTTCCCCCTCTTTGTCCTCACTGTGCTTTGTTCAGCATGTGATGTGTTCAGAGCATAAATTCTCCCTTTTCCATTTGTATTTTTAAACTCATTTCCAAATAGATAATTCTAGCATTCTAGTTTAAATGCACCTTAAAATTGCTCAAGTCTACCATTTTACATTTTGAGAGATATTCTGGGATTGTTTAGTTTACCCAACTGTATTTTCATATTCCATGCATTTCTTACACATCCTGTGGACAGATTATTTTACCTTAGAGGCATGTGTTAAAAGTCCTTAATTCCTGTATTACTGGGTCATTATTCTTCATTTTTATATGGCATATTATGGTGTGACTTCTCACCTTTCATATTTTGGCAATACTGATTAGAACATGGGGGCTCAGCTCCACCTGGGAAGAGACGTAACACTGCTGTGTCAGACTCACCACAAAGGGCAGGAGTATTCCTGTGTGGGATTCTTACCGTAGATTAGCATGTGCTAATCTCTCTCCGAATCTGCCTATGTATGCATCTGTTCTGTGTCCTCCTGTGTATTATGATCTGATAGATCACCAGAAGCAAACGAATCTAGGAATAACCTTATTTCCTTCATCTTGGACCACTGTTTAGGGGCTGCTTATACTGGTTTGGTTTGTACCCTCACTGTCTGCTTGTAAAGGTATCTGGTGCCACCTCTACTGACCTTGAAGTTGAAGCATATATCGCGACCTATATACATAGGACATGTTCGCCAGGATCTAGAAGTAATTTCTTCCTGGCTGGCAGCATGATTCAGTAGATTCAGACGATTGTTTTATCTTTAGTGTCTTTTGATTTTTGTCTTGGTGAACCGTAATTTCAGAAACATTTAATTAAACCTGTATACAATTAAGCATGTATATACCATAATAGTTGAGCTTTGATTAAAGGATATTTACATGAAGGTAAAATATGTCAACAGAACCATACTCTGGATTCTTCTCAGAACTGAGTTTCACACTGCATTGCAATGATAATGTTTTGCCTGTTAGTCTTTCCTAGACTGTTGTAAAGGTTTGTTTATTTAAAATCTGCAAATTAAGGCAGTAAAAAGTAAAGAAATGCTATAACCAATCTTTCAATCTGATTTTCTAGTTTTTGATGGCGGAGCCTGGACGTCCTTTGTTAGAGATGTTCCCAGCAGGGGGGGGCATCCCATGTGATTCTGTACTCCCTAATGTCCCTGCTCTCCCAGTTTCAAAGAGCCCAGCAGAGATGGCAAAGACCCCCCTCCAGCCCAAGGAGTTTCAGAAGCACGCCAGTAACGCGCCACGCTCTGAGAAAGTTCTGGAAGACAGCAGCAATGTAAAACCAAACACCGCCGCGCACATGATGGTCTGTGCGGGCGACTGCATGGCTGTTCGTGCAATTTGTCCCCACAGTATCGCAGAGGTTCACAGACCTGATGGAGCAGGAGCGCTGAGAGGAGACAGAGACAGTGTGACCCATCAGAACGAAAAGGGCTTTGGAGCCAATGTCTCCTCCGTGCACAGAGACCTGGGAGAGCGGAGCCCAGGCCCAGCCAGGCTGCCTGATCAGAGGAGCCTCTCCGACAACCTTCAAACACGGAAAGGGGGCCCTGCTTCAGTGCTGCCCTGCGAAACCAGAGGGCCTGTGTGCCTGGGGAGGAGCCTGGAAACATCCAACCAGCCGTTAGCTTGTATGCAAGCCATGCAGCTGCACCAGAGCAGCACGAGCAGTGTGTTCTGCAGGGAGGGCATGTGTTCGGGGAGTTCGGCCCAACGGGGCTGCTCTCACTCTGCCGGCGCTGGCTCCCAGGCTGCAGGAGAGCCGAGCGGGGACATGAAACACTCCAGGCTGGAAGAGGCCGTCTGCTGCAGCTCGTACCCCCGCGTGGCTGTCGAGGGCACGTTCGCCGCCTACTGTCACCCCCAGCCCATCCCCGCCCCCAGCCCCGCCTCCATCCTCGCCCCCATCCCCGCCCCCAGCCCCGCCTCCATCCTCGCCCCCATCCCCGCCCCCATCCCCGCCCCCATCCCCGCCCCCAGCCCCGCCCGGCTGCCACTGCAGAGAGCGCCACCCGAGGGCCCAGAGGGGAACTGCAGGGGGCAGGGAGTCGGGCCCACCCTGCTGACACTCCCCCCGCTCGTTTCCTCCGTCAGCGAGACGGGGTTGGATGGTAAGCATCTGCTCCACTGCTGCAGCCTGGACTGTGATTGGCCCGGGCCCCTGCGGCGCCAGCAGCGGGCGGGGCACCAGGCCGGGGCCACCAGGGACGCGGCCACCATGACCTCGCGCATGGAGCTGAGGGACGCAGGTGTGCAGGTGGGACAGGAGCGTCCCGAGACGCAGGCTCAGCACGTCTTCCCCGAGGTGTGTCTGCTGGACGAGGGGGCACACAGGAAGTCCCCGGTGCGAGAGGTGAGCTGGGACGCGGAGGGCATGACGTGGGAGGTGTACGGGGCCTCCGTGGACCCCGAGGAGCTGGGCCTGGCTATTCAGAAGCACCTGGAGCTGCAGATCAAGGAGACGGCGGGGAGAACCGCAAGACTCTCGCGGCAGAGTACAGTCACGTCGCACGCAAGCGCAGGGAAGGGGCGGCACAGGAGGCGGAGCCTAATCCCATCCTTGCGTCCTCCAGGGTGCTGTACCCGCACAACGACTGCAGCAGACTGACTGACTGCCAAACACAACCGTATTTCCAAGCCTCAAACGGACACGCAGCATACCAGGATGCAGATAGAAAAGCAGATAAAAACATATGTTCAAATTATTTAGAGTTACTTAGAAACAAAAAGGATGTGTTATGTGTAATGTCTGTCCTGGATTAGCTGGACAGCTGTTTTGGGGAAGGACCATGTGCCTAAGTCTTCCTTTAGAGTTCCAGGCATGTAGTGCAGGTAAAAACGTCAGGTGGACCTGACGGGTTGTCTGCTCGGCATGACCAATCCTCTGTGCTTGTTCTAAACCTTCAAACCATGCAGACATTTGTCACTCTGGATTGTCACTCTCTGTCTGATTTCACTTTTGTAAAAAGTAAATAATAACAATAAATTGTGGTCAATCATTATGGTCCTGTCAACAAAATTTTAGCCCTAACACAAAGACGAACACAAAAAATTATTAGATGTTGTAGTGGGCCTAGCAGAGAAAGGTGGGATTCTGAATCTCACTGTTTATGAGATTATTAAATCTAAACTCAATTCCAAGCATATTTGCATGTCAATTCCCTGCTTTGTTTTTGCAATGTGAAATTTTTCATGACTGCACCAGTCATGTGGCTGTAAGCAGTCTACATGGGCTGAACTGTTGCACCATCTACTGGTGTGTGATTATGGCTTTGCAGCAATTTGAATAAGGGTCCCTGAGCTGTGATTATCAGTTTTGATGCTACCTTCCAGGTCCAATCTTGCTTTTAAAATAATCCTTTTAATTAATTGACATAAACTGATAAAACCCAGAATCAGTATGAAAGACAAATAGGTTAAAATGGTAAAATGATGTAATTGACTACCACAGAGCAAAGACAAATCTGCAGGTTTTAAAATGTGAAAAAAATCTTTGTTGCTTTTCTTCAAAGGAGTTTCTTCCAATAACATACAACTCAAGAATGTTCAATTCAAAGTGTTGAAAATACAACAAATGTTCTGTAGATAGCATATGCTAATCTAGCATGTAGTACTAGTGCTAAATTTTTCAGCAGATCTCTTTGACCCTGTATGTGTATGAGAGAGGAGGTGTGTAATAGGATACTGAGATTAGACTAGAGCAGAAATAATCTCCCAAAACAGAAATGCCAGATCAGTAGAGCATGGCTCTTTAATCTTGTTAGAATGTAGTCTGAAAATATTTTGCTGTTTCATTTTAAGACTTTGATGGACAAATGTTGGCTTATATTATTGTGAAGGTGTGAACTGAAACATACCAGTCAAGTTTAGAATGTATACCATATATTTTCAAGAGTGATAGAAATCAAGAAACATTATAGTTTATATGACAAACCGCAACAGTATAATACAGTCCTGAGCTGGTCTTTGGAAAAAGATTTATTTTTAATATGAAAGAAGCAGTCGAAACTGGGTTTGGCACCACCAAATCAAACCCAGAACACCTATGTGTTACATTTACATAGTGATGAATACAAGAGAATCCTGACACATTCCTCACAAGAACCGTGAAATACAGTCATGAGCTGCCATTCTCACAGCCTCTTCCCACAGGACAAGCCAAAGTCACAGGACAAACCTTTCACTTCTGGAATAAGATGTATATAGGGTATTTAATTATTTAGGACCCATTAGGGATGGATTGTACATACACACACATATTAATATAAGCACAGGGCCTCAGGAAACACTGGTGCAGTATTGAACCTGCTAACAATAACCCGTCTGTTTATTACAGGACAGCTTTCATTATTTTGTTGTATTGACAGCTTTCATCCTTTTCATGTGTTCAAATGTCAGCTAATCATTTAAGTGTTCAAGTTCATTACTGAGTGCTACACATGGGCCAACATAGGTTTCTGCCTAATATGACCACAATTTATCTAGAAATACTCATAGCATTTCTTTATTTACAGTTATTGGTTTGAGATGTTGATGCATATACTAAATCAGCCATGCAGAGGAAAATGCCTTAGAGATGAAGGTGAGGAGATCGGTCATCCGGGAGAGACTCGGAGTAGAGCCGCTGCTCCTCCATGTAGAGAGGAGCAAGTTGAGGTGGTTTGGGTATCTGCTCCAGATGCCCCTGGGCACCTCCCTGGTGAGGCATTCTGGGCATGTCCAACTGGGAGGAGACCCGGGGAAGACCCAGGACATGAGGGACAGATTATATCTCTCAGCTGGCCTCCTTGCTTAGGCTACTTCTCCCGCAACCCAGACCCGGATGCAAATTGAGAGATGGATGGATGGATGGATGGATGGATGGATGGATGGATGGATGGATGGATGGTAAATCAGGTTAAATGATAAGTTTGAGGCTGAATTGTAAATCAGGCAACATAAATGTTGTATATACGGTAGAAGAATGTTTAAGTAAGTCCACAATGTTTTTAAAAGGGACTAGTGAGGCACAGTGCACAGATGTAGTTGGTAAAGCAAAAGGTGACACAACTAGAGCAGAGACTGTAGCCACTGCTCATAGAAATAATAAAGATATTATGCTTGCTTATATTCACATTACAGTTATTGTATGAATATTGGGAAAACCTTTGACCTAAGACAATAACTCATCATGTTGGAAATGTATCCATTTGTCCATGTGTCAATATAGCTTTTTTTTTCTAGCAGATGAACGCAGGTCTTTTTTTATGAACTGAACACATACACATTCAGATAAAGCAACATATTTATTCAAAATGAAAAGATGATTATATTGAATATAACATGTAATGTGTATATATCAATAAATTCATTTTAAAGTGTGTTTTGTGTATTTAATTTAATTCCACAGTAAAGCACTGAGTCCAAGATTAATGTGAATCTTGATGAAGTAATGAGCAACTACATGAGATTTTTCATTTACACTATTGAAAACTGTGACAGGATGTAATATCCCAGTGCGATGAATTATGCAGTGCTATTTTCACAGTGTGTGTTGAAAGATTAAGTGATTCAAGTCTGAGACCTATAAGGACAAAAAGAGCAATACAACATTTTTGATTAGTTAATATATGCAAGCACATTAACAAACTGTACTCGTCTCGCACTAGTAACGAGGCTTGGTTTACCTAGCTGCCCATGTTAACTGGGTGTCACTGAGCACTGCACTTGCATTGTTGTGGCTGTCAATTGAAGAAGCAAGATCATTTTAAATTCACAGTATATGTGCTAGACTAGTGGTGAGTCAATAGTACGGAGATGATTTTGTCCATATTCATGTTGATAAAAAGAGCTGTATAGAGTGAGAATATAGACAAACAAAACAAGCAAAAATATTACATTGAAAACAAACAAAACAACACAAACTGTCCGTATGTATATTTCATTCCACATTTTCCCTGGTCACATTTTCCAAGGCACATTATGCACTCATGTAAAAAAAAAGTCTTATGGAAACCAACAGCAAATCAGCTCAAAGACCAAGAAGAAGGATTAATGGAACAATGGAACTCCACAAATATTGTGCAGCTATTCATGTGATTTTATCAGTTACAGTGCAGAACAGGCAGAATTTTAAGGTGGCAATTTAAAATGTCAGAACCTAATATTACCAATGTGGTGCAAAAGCACAGTGAGAAGGAAATTTGTGAAAGATGGAATGTAATGTATAAGGCTACTGCCCAAACATTAAAATTACTTTGATTTTTTGGAGTTTTAATCCCCCACTTAAATTAGGTCACAAAGCCAGAAGTTCATGGAAGGTTCTAGCGTGATGCCATATCAACATGCTCTGCTCTGTGTAGCTTAACATGATCCACAGAACTAAATGACGAGATTCTCAGAGCAGAGGGAAGGTGAAAAGGGGAGTATAAAACATTGCTTAGCAGAGGACTGTCAGTCAGGTAAATTCTGTGGATGGCCTCTTGATTCGTGGAAATTGCAAATTACTGCCAAGGATCAAGTTTCATACTTACCGGCATGGGAAGATTTAGCAAATATCTCTACCAGATAAACATTTAGCAAATAAAACCAAGCAGGAATGTTCTGTGGGACACAGTGAATAGTTACTCCAAAGCCGGAATCAGCTTCTTACAGGGGCTGCGTGTCAGTTAATATGAGGGATTACATGGGTTCAGTTAATGTGGGGGATTACATGGGTTCATTTAATATGAGGGATTATATGGGTTCAGTTAATATGGGGGATTATATGAGTTCAGTGTAATTAATGAGAGGCAAAAGAAGAAAGCAGACCTAGATCTTCTACATACACACAGGAGCTGATGGTCAGTCTCACCAGAGATACAGTCACTACAGCACGTCATGAAGAATGGCTGTCGCATGCAAATTTAAGAATATCTTGACTCCCATTCCCAATACACTCATTCTCATTCCCAAGAACACACAAACTCATTCTCATTCCCAAGAACACACAAACTCATTCTCATTCCCAATAACACATAGACTCATTCTCATTCCCAAGAACACACAGACTCATTCTCATTCCCAGGAATACCCTGACCTATTCACTCGTTACATGAGTTAACAAGAGCCCAAAAAGCACCAGACTGTCAAAAGCCCCTAAACTCTCTGATTTGTGTCATGCACATAAGGGTCTTCCTCTCCTCAATTCGCTTCCATTTTATGAACTTATGCTTTCATTTCTTCTAGAAGCCATAACCATACACCAACCTAACTATACCTGTTTGTCATGTTTGTGATGTATTATTTGTTAACAATTTAAGTGATCATAGGGTATAATTAATTCTGGATGGCAAAGCATTGCAAAAGGGAATACCTGTCCAGGACAGGAATAACTGTTTGGAGGTCAGAGAGGACCTACAGTCATGGCCAAAAGTTTTGAGAATAATACAAATATACATTTTTACAAAGTCTACTGCTTCAGTTTTTATAATGGCAATTTACATATACTCCAGAATGTTTTAGAGTCATCAGCTTAACAGCAATTAATTGCAAAGTCAATATTTGCCTAGAAAATTATCCCCCAAAACACATTTCAATTTCATTGCAGCCCTGCCTTAAAAGGACCAGCTAACATCATTTCAGTGATTACTCCATTAACACAGGTGTGGATGTTGATGAGGACAGGGCTGGAGATCAATCTGTCATGATTAAGTAAGAATGACACCACTGCACACTTTAAAAGTGTTACAATACCAGCATCACTGCTCCGACACGGAATGAAAGCCTGGCGTTCATCAACAAACATTTACAGTGACAATATCAAAACCCAGAACTTTCAATTCTACCTTTTACCTAGTCTGATTGTGTGAATTGTGTGTGACTTGTGTATTTGTGTGTTAACGGGCCGCCCAATGGAGGATGGGTTCCCTTTTGAGTCTTGGTTCTCCCGAGGTTTCTTCCTATTCCCCACCATCATAGGGAGTTTTTCCTCGCCACTGTCGCCCTTGGCTTGCTCATTAGGGTTCTGGACCCATAGTATTGTTAAACTTGTAAATCCTGTAAAGCTGCTTTGCGACAACTTGAGTTGTTAAAAGCGCTATACAAATAAACTTTGATTGATTGAAAAGGAGGCTGGTGCTTGGCATCACTGTTTCTCTTCTGTTAACCATGGTTATTGCTAAAGAAACATGTGCAGTCATCATTGCACTGCACAAAAATGGCCTAACAGGGAAGAGTATCGCAGCTAGAAAGATTGCACCTCAGTCAACAATCTATTGCATCATCAAGAACTTCAAGGAGAGAGGTTCCATTGTTGCCAAAAAAGCTCCAGGGCACCCAAGAAAGACCAGCAAGCACCAGGTCCGTCTCTTAAAAGTGTTTCAGCTGCGGGATCGGGCTACCAACAGTGCAGAGCTTGCTCAGGAATGGCAGCAGGCAGGTGTGAGTGCATCTGCACGCACTGTGAGGCAGAGACTCTTGGAACAAGGCCTGGTCTCAAGGAGGGCAGCAAAGAAGTTACTTCTCTCCAGAAAAAACATCAGGGACAGACTGATATTCTGCAAAAGGTACAGGGAGTGGACTGCTGAGGACTGGGGTAAAGTCATTTTCTCTGATGAATCCCCTTTCCGATTGTTTGGGACATCTGGAAAACAGCTCGGAGAAGACGTGGTGAGCGCTACCACCAGTCTTGTCTCATGCCAACTGTAAAGCATCCTGAAACCACTCGTGTGTGTGGGGTTGCTTCCCAGCCAAGGGAATCGGCTCTCTCACAGTCTTGCCTAAAAACACAGCCATGAATAAAGAATGGTACCAGAATGTCCTCCGAGAGCAACTTCTCCCAACCATCCAAGAGCAGTTTGGTGATCAACAATGCCTTTTCCAGCATGATGGAGCAACTTGCCATAAAGCAAAGGTGATAACTAAATGGCTCAGGGAACAAAACATAGAGATTTTGGGTCCATGGCCTGGAAACTCCCCAGATCTTAATCCCATTGAGAACTTGTGGTCAAGCATCAAGAGACGGGTGGACAAACAAAAACCTACACATTCTGACAAAATGCAAGCATTGATTGTGCAAGAATGGACTGCTATCGGTCAGGATTTGGTCCAGAAGTTGAGAGCATGCCACGGAGAATTGCAGAGGTCCTGAAGAAGGGTCAACACTGCAAATATTGACTTGCTGCATTAACTCATTCTAACTGTCAATAAAAGCTTTTGTTACTCATATGATTGCAATTATATTTCTGTATGTGATAAAAACATCTGACAAACACACATAAAAACCAGAGGGCAGCAGATCATGTGAAAATATAATATTTGTGTCATTCTCAAAACGTTTGGCCATGACTGTAGGTAATTGGGCCAGTAAATGAAAAAAAAAATAATTTCATCATTGAGAAGCTAGAATACACTGATACAAACAAAACACATTTCAGCACATCACTAACAGAAGCCCTTATGCATGCAATATTTTTGTACATGGAGTCCTAAAGTTAACCTTGTTAGATCATATTAGTAGGTATCACCCTATTGAGCCCTGCTCTTATACTCCCTTATTAAAAATTCAATCAAAGTGGTAATTACGTAATTAATTTGCTTTTGCATACTAAACCAGGAAGAATAATTTATTTATTTATTTATTTATTTATGTATTTGTTCGCGTAAGACCGAGACCGCTTAACTGTACCGCCATCACAACCACACCACGGTTTATTTTACTACCGCACTGCCTGTAGTGGCATTTCCTTTACAGAAGACATTCTGTTTTCTTCAGCAGAGTACATCTATTATATGACAACGACACATCGAGAGATTAAGTCTTCCGATCCTGGAGACCAGCAAAAAAAAGCTGAGGTAAGTACGTAAACCTTATCATGAGGTTTGGTATATAGGCTGCGGTTTGCGCCAAGGATGTAGAAGACGTGGCGCGTGGGCTCGTGTCTCCCGAGCTAATAAACGGGAGACAGGCGCGCGCCTCTAACCATCATCTAAACGGTTTGGACGCTGGAGGGTATCGATGGCACTTCTGTTACACTACCTCATTAGGCGAAGAGAAACGTTACTTTTAACGTTCGTTTTTGCATGTATCTGTAATGGTTAGATTATAGATAAAAATTCCCTTATTCAGATCCACGACGTGAAAACCTATTGGGATGTTGTGTTTGTTTTTACACCCTAGATACCCAGTCGCGCTGGTGTTGGCCTTACTCGTGCAGTAAAAATCAACTACCTGTATTATATTTTCTGATACTTCGTGCAAGAATAAAAAAAGCTCTGCATTGGGCTTTGACCTATTTTTACGAATTGTGTGCTCGGAGTCACGCACGGAGGCAAACCCGACAAAGAGCAGCATCTGAATGCTTTATGATTAATGTTCATCAGCGTAATCATCGCCGTTGTCATTACCGCCATGAAAGGAAACCATGATTAATGAAGGCATAATGGGCATTATTTGAAATAGTCTCATGTAACCTAACCGAGGACCGACGGGCTGGAGGATATACGGGTGCGTCCCCATTGTAAATCTGGTATTGTCAAGGTGGTTATTAACAAAACCATCTATAGTTTTTTCTACTATTAATACTGAACATTATTCAGAATTGCAGTAGCTACTGAATGTCATATTTGAGCTATACCAACTGCAACAATATTGAGCAAAAGTCTAGCCTACTTACATGTAATTGCACCAATGGATGATTAAATTAGGAATAGCTGCAGTTAAATACAGTTGTGCATTCACTCTTTCCATCATTTACAATTTTAACATGACACTCCTGGGAAACTGGGTCCCAGGTTGTCTTGACCTTATTCTACTTTTAGAAGCCAAGAGCCTGTCCGTACAGATTTAAGACGCAAGACGTACACGCATACAAGTGACAGTGTAAAACTACACCTTGCATGGATTAATGTTTGATTGGTTCTGGATAGAAAAACCACAAATAACCTCCTCACTTTTTAAAGGGGCACCCCCCCCCCAAGCCATTTGTTCATAGTTTTTGGCTGGAATTCCTTTTGTTTGTTGAGTTTGACATTTTGTGTCTAGTCCTCAGAATGTGCAGAGAATCCGAGAATACGGAAAGAAGGCAAGAACACACAGATGTTCTGGTTGGAATCTCAGTGCTGCAGGAAACATGCTTAGGCATTAAAACCTTTTACATTAGCAATTACGGGCCACACATCTGGATAACCGATCTCCTGCCTTCCATTAACAGGACGTTCCAGAATGAACCGCACCGTGGCCACCTGCTGGATATTCCTTCTCCTCTCGGCCTTCCTGTGTGACCAGGTGATGTCCAAAGGGGGCAGGGGAGGTGCCAGGGGTTCGGCACGGGGGAGCGCGCGAGGCGGCCGCACGTCCCGCGTCCGCGGCTCCTCTTCGGTGCGCGTGGCCGGTGCAGCCGCGGCCGGCGCCGCCGTAGCGCTGGGCACCGGGGGCTGGTACGCGTCGGCCCAGCGGCGCCCGGACGACAGCTCGGAGCGCGGGGACGATTACTACAGCAACAGAACAGGATGGGAGCTTTACTTTGCCAGGACGTCCGCCGCGGTGACCCGTGACTTCACTTATAGTGAACTGTTCTCACTACTACTGCCAATAAACCTTCTGATTCCTTAAGAAAGTATGATACACTGTTGTAGAAGCTTGATGAGGTTCGTCCTGTGTACAACTGTGCAACGTGTCTTCGTAACATGTTTAATACAATATACCCTGGTGCACTCCACCACTGCAACTGCACTTATACGTGGTGACAGCAGCCACAGGATCACAACTCCAGCTCCAAACAGGCATATAGTATCAGTCAATAAACCAAACTAATTTTGTGCATATTATGCTTCAATAGAAGCAGTAGCAAAAAACTCAATCATCACAGACACATGCACACCACATTCCCAAAACAAAGCTGTTAAAAGTGTGTGTAATGTTTTGGTATAGTGATGTTTGTGTACAGTGTGCACAGGATGCGAGAACACCACTTTGACTATGTAATAGATGATAACAGATTCAGTTCTATGACCCACACACACACACACACACACACACACACACACAATTCCTTTAGATCGACAGATAGCACATTCAATGAGAAAACTTGTATTTGGGTTTGGTGTGTGTGTTTTGTACATTGTATAGAGTTGAAATCTCAGTAGTTTGTAATATTTTTTACATTTTAATTGAAAATTTATATTAAGACTTTTAGTAACATTTAAAATCACATATATAACATTTAGTTAATGATGTTTTATGACTGAAGGTAAACAGTAATAGGAACATGCAACCCAGCTGCTAGATGATACACGTGTTCATCAGACCATCCTTCCAATGGTCATTACAGTTCACACCAAACACTTTGGACAATACATGACTGTTGATAATCCTCTGTAGTATCATCTTACCAATAAGAATCAAGGCTGAATGATATGTATGCCAGCTGTAAATGTTGCCAGCAGCTTTGTTTATAGGCATTGACAGTTTTATTTTATTTTATTATTCTTGAAAATTAATACTCACATTGGGACTACTGGATCATGTTCTATAGCACTGCCTTTCAGTGTGACTGCCTAGAATATTTAGATAGCATGAGTATTGATGATTGAAATTAACAGTCTGGTTATAACAGAACAAGATCATTATGTAAAAGAAGATAGAGATAAGTAAATCTGTTTAAATGAAAATGTTTATTCTATAACTTTTTTGCCCTTTTAAAAGGTGCTGTTTTAGTTTTAGTACTTTATAGATCAACCCATTTTGTGTAAATACATATATATTTTAAATGTATTTGAATGGTTTTAAATATGACAGTTTTGTAAATCGACTGTACAATTGACAAAACAGCACCAAAGTAACTCTTTTTGCAATAGAATTAAGGTCATACAAGAACACAGAAAACCTTGAGAGGAGCTGAACTGCTTGTTTTGAGAAGAGACCACGGTCTTGGTTTACAGGTCCATCATGACCTTACCCAGCTCCCCTTTGCGGAAGGCTCTGATGAAGTCATACGCTGCTGCAGTGTAGTTCGGAATTTTTATGGTGATGTCACCTACGGAGGTCAGAGCAGAATTAACTTAGCAGCCTATAGCCACACAGTTTTCCTCAATTGAATGCTGAAAAGGACCTTCAGATGCTGACGTTTTTGCTCAAGATACATTTCATGATGGTGTACCACAAAATATGGACTTACTGTTTGGAATAAGTTATGAGCTTTTATTCAAGTGCTGTATGCATATATTTATCAGAAATATGTAAGAAATAGTTATGTTACAGTAATGATGTTACTAGACACACCCACTCACCTACTCCAGTCAGTGCTTTCACACGCTGCGTCTTGCCCAAGTTCACGGCGATATGCTTCAGTACGTGCTGAATATCATCACAAGGTGCTTCCAGGCTATACTTCTCCACATACCTGAAGGCACAACATTATTGTCACATAAGAAATAATGTTTAATACATTAATAAGTAATTAATTATTAATATTAAAAAGGTCATGACTATCAACTTGTGGTGAACGAAGTGCACGGACTGATCTGATACTGGATATTAGGAGTCAAATTTTCTTTATTCTTGTGCAAAACAGTGATTTTCCAGGTGTCTGCTCATGCAAATAACTGTTAAGTATCACCACTTAACTAACCCGAACTGCTGGAGCCTGTTCAGTGAAAACAGCAGATAATCGGCCATGATATCCTCACCAACTAAATGATCCAAGATGGTGCCTGTTGGTGGAAAAATGACCTTCAGAATAACTTCATACTGACTCTTGGTGACAACAAAGCAGCAGAACCTATACAGATATGTTCTGATATGTTCAGAACCTATACAGATATGTTCTGATATGTTCAGAACCTATACAGATATGTTCTGATATGTTCAGAACCTATACAGATATGTTCTGATACTGATGTTGTTAATGACCTGTTGTTGTTAATGACCCACTAAATAAAGTCTTACCGCATAAAGAACCTATTCAGATATGTTCTGATATGTTCAGAACCTATTCAGATATGTTCTGATACTGATGTTGTTAATGACCTGTTGTTGTTAATGACCCACTAAATAAAGTCTTACCGCATAAAGAACCTATTCAGATATGTTCTGATATGTTCAGAACCTATACAGATATGTTCTGATACTGATGTTGTTAATGACCTGTTGTTGTTAATGACCCACTAAATAAAGTCTTACCGCATAAAGAACCTATTCAGATATGTTCTGATATGTTCAGAACCTATACAGATATGTTCTGATACTGATGTTGTTAATGACCTGTTGTTGTTAATGACCCACTAAATAAAGTCTTACCGCATAAAGCAAGCTTCATCCCCGTTTCTACATTCTCAATTCTAGGAGGCAACACTCCTGGCGTGTCCAACAAATGGATGATGGGTCTTTCACAAACCTGTTAACAGACAAAGTGCGGTCACAGACTGAGGGAGTCGGCCACAGTCACAACCCTCTCCATGGGCAGGACTGGGTAAGGCTTGTGAAAGTCAGTGCAGTTGGTCTCAGACATGCACTGAAATAGCTTCCACTATGACTACAGTTAGCGTATCATAAAGGCCTCAGGGTAGCCTTTTCTATAGGCTCTAGACTCTAGAGCAAAGCAACCATCAGTCAGCCATTGTACCTGAATTTTGGTCAATACAGCTTTGGTTATTCCTGGTTCACCACCAACCTTTGACGCTTTTCCTTCATTCAAAAAAATATATTTTTTATGTTACTTAAAACCTAATGAATAAATAGCAGAAGAAACCACAGTATATCACCGTCAAAGAGCAATGTTTATAAAAATTACCCTTTTTCAGATATGTTCTCCGTAACGCATTAATTAGTGAAGATTTGCCCACATTCGGGACTCCAATGACCATTAGGCAGTAGCTTCTAGTCTGCAAGTGGATAAACAAATCCAATTAGCTTAGCTACATTCATGCCTTCATGCCAGAACTGGGCCTTGGAAATATTGAATCTCAAAGTAATCAACCCCCCCCCCCCCCCCAAAATTATGTAAACAATAATAGCCTGCTCAAATGAATAGTTTTACACAAGAATTGCACACACATTTTGCACTACTGCAGGACATGTCTAAGGATCAGTGATCTAGCACAGCTTGCCTCTTCTCTGTGGAAACGGGGTGCACTCTCGATCAGCCTGGTCACAAAAGGGATAATCTGCAACAACACAAAGTGACATCAGGACACAGCAAACCTTCACAAATATGGGACGTTTGTCTCTAGACTGGGTTGCGTCCCTGTGTCCCCTCCGCGTGCCGCCCTGCTCACCTTTTTAACGCTTTCATCTCTCTGCTTCAGACAGTCTGTGAAAAGGACATTCTTAACACCCTCTCTCTCCAGCTGCTTTAGAATACTCTAAGAGGAAAATAGCATTAGTTACTACATTTTTGGTAACTTTTTTGTATCTTATGTTTGTTTTTCCAAATTTGTCCGAATATTACAATACCGATTTCTTTGATGTGTCTGCCAGGTCCATCTTATTCAGCACAAGTAAATGTGGTCGGACATCAAGATTTTCTTGAAACAAAGGATTTCTTCCAGAAAATGGTATGTATTCCAGTTAAAAAAAAGCTAAGTAACTACATGGGTGAAAAACTCAACAAAACAGAGCCTTGTGTTATGTAAGAGTCATGAAAAAGGAGAAAGCAGAAAAAGGATATTCTTGCATCATGGATTTCAACGATGCAGTCAGTGTTCTTCAGACTGGCCCGCATTTGCCTGAGTCCTAATGAAAACCACTAGTTTTACAATGACATCCAGAAACAGCAAGTGCAGTAGGTCCTGAGTTTAGGAAACCTATTGTGTTTCATTATCATAAATATTAAAGTATCAAATTTGCCAATAATTCATTCAGTGACCAATCACTAAGGCAGAAGGACAAAACAATATCAAAATACCCACCATTAAAAAACATTTAACGATTTGGAAATGTTATGTAGCTAGTTTATTTACCCCAAGTTGAACAATCGCAACATGAAACTTAGGTCCACGTTGTAAAGTCCAACTGGCTGGAATTCCAGCAAAGTACAGGCATGAAGGTGACAAACGCCTCCCCAGTGTGGTTGAAGATGGGACACAAACCTTTGGCCATGTGTCCCGGGAACCAGTGTGCGACCTCCCTCTCTCCGAACTCAAACACCGTCCTGAACGTGGCCGCACCAAGTGAAGTGTGAGGGATCCTCATCTTAGCTGCTCAAGCCCTTACCGCGCACTAACAACTAGGGTTCAACGAGCTTGTTCAGTTCATCATCTAAGAACATGTGATTTTACCGTTATCATAATGTTCTAGGGCAACACAACAAACAGGAATGTTGATAAACTAGCGACATAGCTAACAAGACATGAGAACTGACAAGTAGCTGACGTCCTTTGCTGTTATACTTGAATCTTCTTCTTTTATTCCCCTTACAGTCGCTCTTTGGATTTAAGGTGAATTACCGCCACCTGCCGTTCTGATTCTGTAACTGTAGTATTTACACGTGAGCGTGCTCTCGCGCGCTCTCGCGTGACCCCGGCGTTGGCTCCATTCCAAATAGAGCGACTGACTCTCGCGGAATGCTCGTCTTTTGAATGATGCGGTAACTGTTATCGTGTACAATTAGGGCACTGCATAACGCCCTTTATAAAGACACGCATCAGCATCATGTCACTCCTTACCGGCGGGGTTTTATTTATGTCTTGAGGTTTAATGTAAACCCAGATTATCTGTCACTCATCTAACACAAACAACTAAAGCCTGACAACTGTTCGTATGCACTGAAAGTCTAAAAGTACACACACTGTGAAGGACCACAACTGTCCTTGGGTGTGTTTGTCTGGATAAAACATAAATATGTCTAATTTATTTTCCAATTTATTCATAAATATTTTTGTATGTGTTTTAATGTCGTTTGTGTGTGAATTTGTAACTGAATATAGTGTGTATTACTGAATTTTGTCCTGTTGGTGACACCCTAGTTTGCACAAGGGCTGAATCCGAAATGCCGCAGTAGGCACTAGATTTCAGTGCAGTACGTACTGCTCGACCGTTAAAGCAGCGCGTTGTTTTAGTAGGCGACTATGTCATAACCTCGTACATACTACCTGTTATCTCGTACTGCTTTGGCGTACTGAATAGGAGGTAAGTGTGGCATTTCGAACGGAGAAAAGGTCTTTATAAAGGTAGCCTACAGGTGTGAATGATTAATGCTGCTATATATGAGGCTAAGATACATAGATTTTTAAATCAGGTTTTGCATTTCGTTTACACACCTTAAAGTAAACTTTGACCCCTGTTTTAACAGAGGAAAGTATTACTGTGGCATACATTTTGCATTCTTTGGTGATTGCAGTGAGGTACGTATATTTATTTAAATTATGATTTGTATAAAATGTATGAATGACTTATTTGGTATTTATTCATATGAGAAGTCCTGTATCTGTGGGATTGTATTGTGAGATGTGTGTGTGCCTTATACAGTTTTCATTGTGCTATAAGGTGGAACAAAATGGATTAAAGTTGGTGCTGCTACGAACTAAAATAAAAGAAACCTTAAGCACCTGTGGAAACTCTCTTTGGGATCAAAGCGCTGCTATACACACGTTAAGGTCAGTAAAGCACAGCACTTTTATTTTTATTATCATTTATTTTAAGCTCACCAAGCTGTGTACATATACATGCATACAATAAACATAATATAAAATTGCTGCCCTGATGTTTATTTTGAAAATCATAAAAATCTCCTTTCATTGTTCTGTGGAAGCAAATGTGCCATATTGGAACAAATATTACAAAATACAGGACAGTAAATGAAGGATCTACTTCACCACTTCATACAACCTTTGCCCTTTACTACCGCAAAATAAATACAGCAAAACACAGCTGTCTGGAAGATAGGAAGCATTGTGAGACACAGAGCTAGAGTGGCTTTTGGTCTCTGAGGTTGAATAAGACAAGAGGCTGTGTGTTCTGATCTTCCACACCCATGCAGGGGCTGAAGAAGGGATAGACGGGCCCGAGGAATTCTACTGAGAACAAGTGCAGCAATGTTAGTGTGTCTGCATCATAGAAAGACACCGTTCCCCTCTGGAAATCCACCCACAGCCCAAGTTTTTTAATCAGCCTTCTCACTGGCAACAGTGTCTCCTCGGAGCCATTGCCTACGAGATATTTTCCATTTCCATGATAGATAAAGCAGAAAGCCGTGTTGACATTGGCGCTGGCCGTGACTTGGCATGACTTGGCATCGGGCCCATACGAGAGTCCAATAACCCAGTATGGCTTTTCCCAGACAAGTACCTCCCAGTAGGGGGCGCCACTGGAGAAGGACTCCCTGGCCAGGACACTGTACTCAGCAGAGACACGCTCCCCGTCTCTTTTCTCCTGGCTGCTCTGCTTGCTCCACCAGACCTCCAGCATGTCTGATGAGACCTCCAGCTTGGGGTGCGCCGTCTTTGCGTCAAAATGTATTGCCCTGAGGTCTGGAAAGGCGTCCACAATAGCACCCATCACCATAAGGAAGCACACGGTGTTGTGTACTTTTAAGGAATATTCTTTGTGCTATATTTTCATATTTAGGAAGTCGTGCGTACTTGCCCATGCTTGCGTGGTGGAGCACTTTTGGAGCACGGCTTGAGACAGGCCGTCAGCCAGTTGTTCCTCTGTCTCCATCCTTTGGGTAGCGCAACAGTTCCACTCCTCTGACCAGAATGCTGCTAATTCCAGTCTTTTCCTGTGATGACAATTTTTTTATATATAATTCTGAGATCAGTCACTTAAACTCCTAAACACTTCTGTAGTAACCCTGTCATCTTGACAGTAAAATCATATATATTTTTGGTTGGTTATATTATATATTTGTTGAATATTGGGTAAACATGCCATACCCACCCATGTCTGTGCATTCTGAAATGCTGAAAAAGGATCATGTGGATGAAATTATTTTATGTACATAAAATGAAAAGCTCAGATAAATTCATATCCATATGAAGGACACATTCAGATCACATCTGCTTTTCACCTTCAAGAACTTCAGGGGATTCCGTTCTTGGAGGAGAGATTGTTCTGCACTCATGATGGTGTTAATGTCTTCAATGTGACACTTCAGAGACTCTCTTTTAGAATTCAGCCACTTGTTGGTATGAAGCACTTCCATGTCTACAATGTCCATCATTAGCTTCTGATCCTTATCAATCACAGCTTTCATTTGATTATATTTTTCTGTTATTCTGACTTTGAACGCCTCTGCAGAACACTGGAAAAAAAATGTATGTTTGAAGAAAAAAAAAAACTTTACTTTGGAAGGTACTGACAGTCTTTTCTATTTATAAGTTGAATTCCAGTGTGTAAAGTTACACATCTGTTGCCATTATTGTAGTGATAAATAAGTGAACATTCACCGAAGCTTGAACACGGAGCATGTCCACATCCTCCACTGCACCTTCAGCCATGTGTCTCCTCTGTAGAAGCTGGGCTTCTCTGTCTAGTAATACTTTCTGAACGTACTCGCGGAGGAGGAGAATGAAGGACAACACGCAATCAGTCTCTTCTATACCATATTATAAGAACCCACATTCCACCAAAGATCAAAAAATCATTTCAATAACACATTAATTACAGCATCTGAATATACTGACAACATGGTAACAATATCTAGGCCGGAACCAATGGAGGTAGTATCGTTAACCACCTCTTACCTTGAAGTCTGAGCAGGCGTCTTGCAGCTGCACAACCTGGTGGGTATGATGGGTCCCCATCACCACACAGAGAGAGCACACCGCAGCCTGGTCCTCCTGGCAAAACAACTTCAGTTCTTCACCGTGATCTCGGCATTTGTAGGACAGGAGGTCCTCAGTTACTTCAATTAGTGTATGAGCCCTCAAGAGCACCCTCTGCTGATGAAGAAGAGTGTGAGCTGAACACAGGGAAGCATCACAGCTTAAGCAGCTTTTCACAGCCAAAGACGATCTGTCAATACAGTGATCACACATGACAGACGATGGCAATGCTGGTGGTGCGTCTTCGTTCCTGGGCTCATAAGAACTTGCGTGCTGCACCTTTCGCTGAAGATCTGTGTTGATTTCAAGTTTTAGATCAGATGAAATAAAGATCTGACATTCTGGACAGAACAGAGGTCCTCCTGAACCTGCGTTGGATCCGTCCATGTTCCAGACGATAAGGATGCAGGTGTGGCAGAAGTTGTGTCCGCAGGAAAGCGTTACAGGGTCTATGAAGGGGTCTCCGCAGACAGGACATTTTAGTGCTAGTTCTGCAGGCTCCATATCAGCTCCTGCAGGAGACCCTCTCCGCTGACTGGACTGTGCTGGATTTCCATAAATTATTTACAACTTGAGCTCTAGTTTCAATGCTATTGTTATGTATCACTTTTCCATATTTACCATAATATGGTAAATATAATATGTATAAACACGCCTGTTTGAACAACAGCTATGGTGTATTTATTGGTCTTGAGTTTGTTAAAATGTGCAGAAATTAATGACATAAACACGAGTGAAACTTTCACTGTCACCACTAGGTGGCGATGACTTCTGTGCCTACCATGAAAGCTGCAGATACACAACATCCGTTCCCGCGAATTTGTGAACGGAGTAAACGGAGCCGTGCACAGTTACTGGTTGAGGATTACTACCTAGAAACACATTTTTTCTCCTTAATAAAGATCGATTTATTGAGTTATTATTGATTGTTTTGTTGAGTAACGGCTTCAGCATATTAATAATGATACTGCTAGTTAGGTTACACTGAGCCCAAACTGACCGAGATGAGGTTTAGTTTGAAGGCGAACACAGAGTTGGGTCTGGATAACTGACCCACTGGATCATCAGTCCCATGTTGACTAGATAACCTACTCATCCTGTAAACCACATAAGGAATTGATTGGATCGCAGGGTGTTTTTAATTAAAATGCCAGCGATGGTAAAGATCAAGACTAAGAAAAGCTCTGTAAGTATTACTGACTGGTTGGTTAATCCCAAGTTAACCTTATTTCTTTGCGAGACGGAGTTACGTGGCGTTAACTATGAAGGGGAAATGCATTAGATCCTACTAGTTATTCCGTTGTTTCTTACATTAAACTCTTATGTTGCAGGCGAGCTGTGGACTGCAATCCAGCATTTCTAGGTTCTTTCCCTCAAAGGTAAGTAGATATCACTATGTTATCTGTAATAATGCATAAACACGGTTAATGGACTCTTAAAAGCGAGTGGAAACGTTAAGAGACGTTGGAGGTTTAGGTGAATACATTACCAGTTAGTCTGACTGGTACAGGGTTGACACGGTCACTGGACCGAGCAGGTCAGCCCAGCCTCATGTTGTTGTGGGACCTTAGCAATGTGTCCCAGATACCTGAGGCCTTCAAGCAGTTAGATAAAACACTGGGTTAATTACCTTAGAAAACACTGACAAAATGTACGTGATGTTACCCAAAACCTTGGTGTTAAAGGACACTGTCAGTACAGCGCTAGAGGACGTCTGGTATATATACAAGATTTGTGTGGTGTACAAATATGTGATCAGTCGGCCGCTTTTTTGAATTTATCATTGGGTGGATGACTATGCTGGTAACTAGTTTATTGTATTAATAAAACATGAACGCTAACGTTGAGTTGGGGGGGGGTGGTGGTGGAGCATTTAAACAACATTTAAACTCTACTTGTTTCTACAATGTTTCTATAGGTGGCAAAATCCCCCATAAGAGGTACGACCATGTGTTCGTTTGCAAATGTAAAAGTCTCTGATAAGTTGGAACCATTGGACAAGGAAAGCCCAGGACTCCCCGTGTCTCCCTGCACCATCCCAGAGACACCGGAGAGCGAGACAAAGCCACGGCGGTCGAATCCACCCAGCGGCGGGCGCGCCTGTTCGCCCGTCTCCCGTAGCCCGGGCTCCAGGAGCTTGAGCTGTAAGACCAACCTGATGGGCAGCAGGTCACGGCTGCCGCAGGACAAGAGGAGCCCCACAGCAGGCGACACTCTGGACGGGGCCGATGGCGTTGGTCGCTTTGGCTCTGTGAAAAGGCTGATGCGTGGTCCTGAGAACCTCCACAGAGCCAAACGCCCTAGAGTCAGACAGGTTCACGGAGGCGCTGAAAATGAATCAAGCTCAGCGGGAGAAGATCTAGAGAATTTTCTTCAGATAATTCGTGACTCTCCTGATTTGAAACATGAAGCATCACATAGAGGTGTCTCAAAGAGTGCTGGCAGGAATTGTGGCAGAGTTGGCAAGATTCTTTCTGAGAAAAATGGCTTGTTTTCAACCTTGTCAGAAGTGAAAACGGGAAAACCCGTTTCAGAGAATATATATGGTGCTACTGTTTCTAAACGTTCAGAAGCTAATGATTTTAAAAAGCATACCGGTAGGTCAAATGAACGTGACAAAGAAAATACATTTGCTCTCGTTACAGAGCCCAAGACGAATATGGCAGAAATGTCTAGTGACAACCAGTCTGACCTTGTAGTGTCGTACGACTCTTGGATATGTAATAATGAAAAACAGGAGTGTGTTCCAAATGGTCCAGAAAACAAGAACAAATCTTTGAAGGAATTTCCTGAAGTGTTTGGTGCCCAAGAAAAAGATTTCACAGGCCCTGAGGAGAATGTCGCTAATTTGGAGGACAGCTGGTTTGATGACGAGATGGAACAAAGTGTGGCAGAGCCGAAACATCAGAACACCAACTCTGAGTACGTCTGCCATTTTTGTTTTTGATTGTGCTTGAACATTTGAACAGTGCTCACTGTTCTGGTTAGCTTGCTCTGAAAAAAAAAAACACAGTTTCACTGAACAATTTGAATCCTTTGTTTGATGGATCCTTCCTTTGTTTCACCTGCAGAAAGAAGATTCCAGAACACGTTATATTGGCTGCTGGACTCCATAACCGGTACTGGGTGTTGGGTGTGCGAGAAACCTTTGGATCTCGAGGCTATGCTGAAAAGCATTTAACAATCACTTGTTCGAAGACCATGCAGCCCACTGAGAACTGTGTCCTAAAGGATGACTGGTTAGGAATGTTCTCTCTTAGTTATAAATACAAGTGACTATACTTCCTACTCTTTATCTATTGGATATGACGTTTGTGTCATCTCTTGCTTAGGGAGACTACTCCAGTTGCTGTGGGGGACGTCATTCATTTGGAAGGAGAGTGTGTTTCTGGCTCCTGGGTGATTGACAGGGACTCTGGCTACCTGGTGCTCCTGCCTGACCTGCTGATATCTGGGACCAGTATCGCTAACAGCATCCGCTGCATGAGGCGGGCTGTACTTGGAGAGATGTTTAAGGTATTATGAACAAGAGGGCAACGTTCTGTGTTGCAAAGAAAATGAGACATTAGGAGTCAAACATGTAGGTGATGCCATATGTTTGTGACTATAAACAGAACAGATTGAAAGAGTTGAGACTGAATGATAAAACTCCCATAAAGGAAATTGTGAAAAAGTTTGAGGTTAACTGCACAGGACCTTTTGAAAATGTACATTGTTCCCACAGACATTTGATGGTGGAAGCAAGCAAATGCTCAATGGGACCATAGTTCACGACGTCTTCCAGAAAGCTGCCATGTCTTTGGACTTCTCTCCAGAGAAGCTAGAGGAACTGGCCAGTAAAGCACTGCTCTCTCCTAACTACCTTGGACAAATGTAAGTGCCACTGTAATCATCTCCACTTTGTGTTCTTTGAGACGGTCAGTGCGAGGGAGCGTGTTCTCTTGTTTTATGTGACCAGGTACAGTCTGAAACTGACTGAAGCAGACATGAAGCAGGAGGTTGAAGAATACCTACCTGCTCTGGCTGAGTGGGCTAAGGACTACCTCCACACGTCTCCACAGGCGGGACGGAAGCAGCTGTCTCTTACACTGTGAGCCCCTTTCACTCCTTTACCTCGCACATCAGTGTCTTGTGTGTGTCCTGTATTCAGTACTGGTATTCAGTACTCTTCAAAACTTTCACTTTCAAGACCGGTCATAGATTGTTTTGGGCAGGATGGCCGTTTGTCACGGTGGCTGTTGATCGTGCTCGTCTAGACGAGGTCAGCTCTCTCCCTGTGTTTGCCTCTGCTCTCAGGCCTGGCGATGGAGCCCTGAGCAGTAACGAGTCTCTCTGCACCGTGACCGTCACCGACTTCGTGGACATCGAGGAGAACATCTGGTGTCCGCGCTTCGGCATGAAGGGGAAGGTGGACGTGACGGCGGGCGTGAGGATCCACCGGCGAGGCAGGAGGCATCTGGACAGGGTCGTGCCCCTGGAGCTGAAGACCGGCAAGGAGAGCAACTCCATAGAGCATCGCAGCCAGGTGAGGAGTGATTGGGACCTCGCCGGACAGCCACCTCCGCTCAGAGCTCCGAGACCATGTCTAGCTGTAGGAGCGATTGTGTTGTGCAGTAGATTAAACTGGTTATTCCATTCCAGTTTAGTCCTATAGGCTGACCTCCACATTCTTTATTCTGCAGGTTATTTTGTACACTCTCATGAGCTCTGAGAGGCGGGAAGATTCTCAGGCTGGCTTTCTCATCTACCTCAAGACAGGCAGCCTGCACCCTGTAGTGGCCAACCGCATGGACAAAAGAGGTTAGTCTCAAATACTTTACACTTAAAACTTGGTACATTTACTGCACATTTTGGCTACAGAGAGGTTATTTTAAATTCATCTTCGTCCTTCCAATATGAAGACCATAAAGCAGCCATACTGAATACATCTCACTAGCAGCTATAGTCTCCATTCATGTATGTTATTTGAAGTCGAAATTAATCAGACCTCCTGGAGAAGGACAAAACACTTTTAAAAGTTTACAGAGTATTGTTGAAATAGTTGGACAGAGAAAGTGGCATGAGTCAAAATGGCCTCTACCAGCATGCCTCCTGATGGTGCATTTTAATTAGAATTCAAGTGATTGGTTATTTAACCCCCCCCCCCCCCCCCCCCCCCCCAACCGTACATAAGGACTCTTGTACAGTCTTGTTTAGTTTATAAATTGGTGTGATCATTTTCTTGGCACGTCTCCTCAACTCCCTGGTGCTGCTGTTCATTGTAGAACTGCTCAAACTGAGGAATGTTCTGGCTCATCACGTTGCCAAGAACCTCGTCGGACTGGACGGCAGAAGCTACATGGCACCCATACCTGCCATGATCTCTGACCGGCAGGCCTGCAAGTACTGCCCACAGAGGAGGAACTGTGCCCTTTACAATAGGTACCATCTCCCTCTACCTCCCCATACTGCACACGCGGCCACTTGTACAGCACAAAGTGCCTTTGAATCAAAACGACTTCTGTAACTCTGTAACTCGCATCACTTCATGGACAGAAATAGAAGCATCCTGTCAGACTTAAAACACATCATGCATATTTACGGATCATTATCCACGAGGGATATTCCCTCGTGACATTTTTCTTTTCCCTCTGTGCCGCTTTCTGAATGGCCGTCTCCTCCTCTGTGTTCAGGGCTGTGGAGAGGGCCCCAGGTGAGGGGCCAGCGGAGGCCCCTGAGGGCCTCCTGGAGCAGGAGAGTGAGCACCTGAGCCAGCCCCACCTGCTCTACTTCAGCCACTGGCTGCTCCTCTGTAGCCTGGAGAGCCTCACCATGGAGCGCAAGAGCGGCCGACGTCACATCTGGCTGCAGTCGGCCGAGGAGAGGTGGGTGTTTGGACGGGGGCGGGTCCTCAGACGGGGGCGGGTCCTCGCTGACCTTGCTCTCCTGAGTTCAGATCGAGCCCCGACCTGCTTTTACACCGCTGCGAACCGAGATCTTTTGAGATCTTTTGAGCTTAAACGGCCAAACGTCGCTGCCGTCCCACAGGGAGAGGAGCGGCGGCTGCGTGGGGGGCCTGGTGCTGGCGGAGCGGGCCGCGCCGCTGTCGGATGACGCGTACACACACCGGTTCCAGCGCCGGCTGGGACAGCACGCTCCCATCGCACTGCTGGTCGGGGACAGAGTGCTGGTCAGCGACCAGGGCTCTCGCTTCATTGGCCTAGCCACAGGATACGTGACAGAGGTGACCAACACAACAGTGACCTGCTCTTTGGACAAGTAAGTGGCGCTGCGAGTCGTGCTGTTTTCCCACTGGTGCTGGCTGAAATGAGGCGGCCAATCACAGGTCGTCTCCCCTCTTCATCTTTCTTTTCTTTTTGTTGTGTTTTGTTTGTCACTTTCTAGTTTGTTACTGAGGCTAATGGATAATTGTGTAATGAATCATTTACACGGTGACCTCTAACTCAGTTTAATTGATCACTGCTTTAGGGACCTGTCCAGGTATTCCTCTGACATGGTGTTCCGGCTGGACCAGGACGAGGGTGCGGGAGGATTGAGCACACATCTGGGAAACATCTCCATGCTGATGGAGAACACGCCAACCAGGTCTGTGTCGTGGTCCCCTGCCTGGGCTCTTGTGCTTATTTAGGGCCCGTTAAGCTGTGCTGATGTGTGTGTGTGTGTGTGTGTGTGTGTGTGTGTGGGGCAGTGAGCGGCTCAGGCAGCTGATCGTTGACTACAGGTCTCCCCAGTTCATCGACAGTCTCAGCAGTGTCCTGCCTCGAGATGCCAAGGACACAGTAGCCAACATTCTCAAAGGTCTCTAGAGTGCCCCCTTATGATGGCTCGCGTAGTCGTGAGAGACGTCCCTTAAAATGATTCTGAGTGCCTGTTTTGATCTTCACATTTACTCTGCACCGTCTAACCAAGCTGAGTTATGATATGATGTTGTAGTGGTTTGTGACGGTATCGTTTTTCTGGACCTCAGGGCTCAACAAGCCTCAGAAGCAGGCCATGAAGAGGGTGCTGCTGTCCAAAGACTACACGCTGATTGTGGGCATGCCTGGTACTGGGAAGACCACCACCATCTGTACCCTGGTGAGGACGGGCGTCGTAGCCCATGGAGTGGGTTCAGTGCCCGTTAATCATTCCTTTAGAAGTGAATAGTACCTACAGAACACATGCTGCCACTGTCATCAGTAGTCTGGGTCTGTATGTTTGGATGGTGGTGGTGGTGATGATGATGATGAGGTCCTCATTTGAGGAACATATCTGGGAGCAGTGGTCTTTCCCCTCTCCTCTATGACCTCAGGTGTGTGTCTTCTCCCCGCTCTTCGTCACACACCTCTGTCTCCTCAGGCGTGTCCCCTCCTCCTCACACACCTCTGTCTCCTCAGGCTTGTCCCCTCCTCCTCACACACCTCTGTCTCCTCAGGCTTGTCCCCTCCTCCTCACACACCTCTGTCTCCTCAGGCGTGTCCCCTCCTCCTCACACACCTCTGTCTCCTCAGGCGTGTCCCCTCCTCCTCACACACACCTCTGTGTCCTCAGGCGTGTCCCCTCCTCCTCACACACCTCTGTCTCCTCAGGCGTGTCCGCTCCTCCTCACACACTTCTGTGTCCTCAGGCGTGTCCGCTCCTCCTCACACACTTCTGTGTCCTCAGGCGTGTCCGCTCCTCCTCACACACTTCTGTGTCCTCAGGCGTGTCCCCTCCTCCTCACACACTTCTGTGTCCTCAGGCGTGTCCCCTCCTCCTCACACACTTCTGTGTCCTCAGGCGTGTCCCCTCCTCCTCACACACCTCTGTGTCCTCAGGCGTGTCCCCTCCTCCTCACACACCTCTGTGTCCTCAGGCGTGTCCCCTCCTCCTCACACACCTCTGTCTCCTCAGGCTTGTCCCCTCCTCCTCACACACCTCTGTCTCCTCAGGCATGTCCGCTCCTCCTCACACACTTCTGTGTCCTCAGGCGTGTCCGCTCCTCCTCACACACTTCTGTGTCCTCAGACGTGTCCCCTCCTCACACACACCTCTGTCTCCTCAGGCGTGTCCCCTCCTCCTCCTCACACACCTCTGTCTCCTCAGGCGTGTCCCCTCCTCCTCACACACTTCTGTGTCCTCAGGCGTGTCCCCTCCTCCTCACACACCTCTGTCTCCTCAGGCGTGTCCGCTCCTCCTTACACACCTCTGTGTCCTCAGGCGTGTCCCCTCCTCCTCACACACTTCTGTGTCCTCAGTCGTGTCCCCTCCTCCTCACACACCTCTGTGTCCTCAGGCTTGTCCCCTCCTCCTCACACACCTCTGTCTCCTCAGGCATGTCCGCTCCTCCTCACACACTTCTGTGTCCTCAGGCGTGTCCCCTCCTCCTCACACACTTCTGTGTCCTCAGGCGTGTCCCCTCCTCCTCACACACCTCTGTGTCCTCAGGCGTGTCCCCTCCTCCTCACACACCTCTGTGTCCTCAGGCGTGTCCCCTCCTCCTCACACACCTCTGTGTCCTCAGGCGTGTCCCCTCCTCCTCACACACCTCTGTGTCCTCAGGCGTGTCCCCTCCTCCTCACACACCTCTGTGTCCTCAGGCGTGTCCCCTCCTCACACACACCTCTGTGTCCTCAGGTGCGTATTCTCCATGCGTGTGGCTTCAGCGTGCTCCTCACCAGCTACACCCACTCTGCCGTCGACAACATCCTGCTGAAGCTGAGGAAGTTCAAGATCGGCTTCCTGCGGCTGGGTCGCACCCACAAAGTGCACCGGGACGTCCTGCCGTTCACGGAGGAACACGCCCGGGCACGAGGGCTACACACCCTCCAGCAGCTAGAAGACCTCTATAGCAAAGAGGTAGACGTGAACTTGCTCGGCATTCTGGGATGGCCTGTGTCTGTGCTAGTGGGCATGGCGTCTGGGGGAGATCTCACACTTTACTCCACAGTACCAAATTCACTTTTATGTCCCATATTACACCAAACAGCTAATGTCAGATTCTCAAGTACTGTTGTCTCTATGGAAACTTGTTTTTTCACTGAGCAGGGATGTAAAATGGTTGTGAATTTGTAGTGTGAACGTGTGTGTGTGAACGTGTGTGTGAACGTGTGTGTGAGTGTGTGTGTGGTCCTGTGCCTCACTAGTAAAGGGGGAGGGAGTGTGACACGGGGCAGCTCATCACCTAAACGCTCGTCCCATTGTGCCCTCAGCTCGTCGTGGCGACCACGTGCATGGGCGTCAAGCACCCGATTTTCAGCCGCCGCCGCTTTGACTTCTGCATCGTGGACGAGGCGTCTCAGATCAGCCAGCCCGTGTGTCTGGGGCCCCTCTTCTACGCCCAGCGCTTCGTGCTCGTGGGGGACCATCAACAGCTGCCCCCCATCGTCCAGAACGCTGAAGCCAGGTGCCAGAGCCTCAGCGCCCCGCCCTCTGCCCCGCCCTCCCCGCTCAACCCCACGTTCCTCCGTGTTGTTTACACTTCAGTTCTCATTTGCATATTTGGTCACATGACTGTGGAAGGTTGGAAACAATGATGTATGATGTAGTGTGGAACGTGTCCAATCACAGTAAGTGAACGGCACTACGGCAGCTGTGGATTAAAGATCTATAAATCATTTAAGACGTCGACCTGTCCACAAGTAGGCGGCCGCCTTGCCTTGGGGGTCCCTGCTTTGCTGTGAGATGTTCCGTCGTGTAGTCACAGCTGTACACAGATGTAACGAGGACGTTATGGGTCTGTGTCTCAGGTCTCTGGGGATGGACGAGAGTCTCTTCAAGCGTCTGGAGCACCACAGTGAAGCTGTGGTCCAGCTGACCGTGCAGTACAGGATGAACAGGTGGGCGTCTCGTAGGTGTGTGTGTGTGTGTGTGTGTGTGTGTGTGTGACTGGCTGTAAACACTTTGCTGTGTGCTCTGCTGCAGTGCCATCATGTCCCTCAGTAATGCCCTGATGTACGAGGGCAGGCTGGAGTGTGGCTCCCAGCGCACGGCCAGTGCATTGCTCCAGCTGCCCCACCGGGTGGCAGTAGAGAGGGAGCTGGAGCAGTATGTGTGTCAGCCCCAGTACAGAACTTGGGTCCACACAGCGCTGGATCCCCAGAAGCCAGTGTGTTTCCTGGACACTTCACAGGTCAGCCTCGTTCAGCCTAGAGCTCCGCTCTCTACAACGTTTATTCTGTATTTTGAAGTTTCTGTCGAGGTTTAGACTCAGACCAGCTGACAGCGGCTTCCTATTTGAAATGTTTTTTTTTCTTATTAATGTATAGTGTGCCCTGAAGTAGTATACCTTTTCTATTATTCAGAACAAAAAATCTAGATAATTATTTATTTATGAATGCTGTAAGAATCTGTATGTTTGCCATGATCATTTAAACAGCTGAGATTTTTTTACGTTTTCACTCACTTTTTTACCCTTCACACCCTTCAGTGAACTGAATGCTTCCAATGTTTCTTCTGGTGTTCACGTCAGGTTCCTGCGGTGGAGACGGTGGAAAAGGGTGGAATCAGTAACCACACGGAGGCCGTGCTGGTGCACGCTGTCGTCAGCCTGCTGATCAAGGTTGACATGTTCAGGGTTCATGTTCAGTCAAGCCATGCTTTAATGTGCAGTAAACACTTCATGATGTTCACGTGGTTTACGGCCTGACAGTTACCCAGCTGTCTCTTGAATGATGAATTGTTGAATTTGTTTTTATTTATTTATGCTAATTTGTTTATTTTTGGCACCATCAGTACGTTGGGACTTTCTATTAGGTGGATTGTTCGTTTTGCTGATAGGTGTATAATTTGAACTTGTGTGAACCATAATGTATGTCTAAAATACAGCAATGCACGTGACCAAGACAGTGGATGACCACTGCTCTGTTTTACCTGTACACTTGTTCTTTTAGCCCAGAAAACACGACATCCACACGACATTACGCAATTGTGAAGGTGGCCTTTTGATTTGTTTTGGCGTTCCAAAAACGAGCTTTGTGCTGGTCTTTCAGGCGGGCTGTAGTGCGGGAGACATTGGCATCATCGCTCCCTACCGGCAGCAGCTGAAGGCCATCTGGGCTCTCCTGGAGGGAGAGGCCTTCAGGGCCGTGGAGGTCAACACGGTGGACCGGTACCAGGGCCGGGACAAGAGCGTCGTCATCGTCTCTTTTGTCCGGAGCCACTCGGAGGGCAACGTAAGTGAATGTGGCAGAGGAAATAATTTTGCAAATGTCATTGTGCAAGTGGCGTTCACTGAGAGCGGCCGGGCATGCTTGGTGGATAGCATGCAAATTATGGCTTTAATGACACTCCATCTTACACTCCGTGTGTGTGTGTGTAGCTAGGTGAGCTGCTGAAGGACTGGCGCAGGCTGAACGTGGCCATCACCAGAGCCAAACACAAGCTGCTGATGCTGGGCTCCGCCCCCACGCTGCGTCTCTACGCCCCGCTGGAGAAGCTGCTCACGCACATGCAGCAGCACAACATGATATCCTTTACGCCCACCAACACTGCACTGTCCCTGGAGGCCAGAGAACATTAGCCCTGCCCCTGCAGAGCAACCCACCTGGTTAATGAGTTAATATAGTCAGCAGGGAGATGGACCTACAGAGGAAGGCTGGGAATCCTCAGTGCACAGGTTAACTGTTGGCTGTAGAGGACTGTAAATAGTTGGTGTGTGAGGGTGAAATGCTCCATAGTGTGTTTCACTGAGCCGCCTGGTGGGCTTTGTGGATGTGTTCTCCTTAACTTGTGGTACATCTTCCAGCTGCCACCTGCTGCCCCTGAGGCACTGCCAAGACTCTACCTGGGAGAGTGAGGAACATCTCAAACAAAATGTCTACTGCCCACTGTATAAACTCTCAAACCCTGCAAGTCATGTGAAAACTACCATTCCCGTGTCTGTGTGTGTGTGTGTCTGTGTGTGTGTGTGTCTGTGTGTGTGTGTGTCTGTGTCTGTCTGTCTGTCTGTGTGTGTCTGTGTGTTTTTCATCTTTCCTTCATACGTGGCTAGAAATTTCCTCAGTGCCAGTGAAAGATTTAATGCTTCAGAAAAGTTGAGCCAATGACTGAATTTTGTGGTATGTAGTTTTTACCTTATTAATGACATGAAGCTTTTTAAAGGAAGGTTTTTTTGTTTGTTTGTTTGCTTTTTAACAGATGGTGTATCTAGTTATAATTTTTGTACATTTTAATATGGATTTTTGTAATAAAGCTTAAAGGATTACTAGTCAACGTTTTCTCACTGAAGAGGTAATGAGAAACTACACTTTGTGAAGAATAATTAGTCTCTGTCAAGCATGCAACAAAAGTTTCTATGATTTGCATAGCTGGACCGCTCCCAGAAAGACAAACTAACTGGAGGCCCAAAATGATGCATTCCTGGCTAATTAGGAATTAGTTCCTGGCTAAAGTGACGGTCCTTACAGAAACCCAGCTTTCTCTGCCAAAACAAGCTGGTTCTCTACAGGTTGAGGGTTCCCTGAAGGACCACCACAGCTCGCCCAGCGATGTCCACACGGTTGTCTCTCAGATCCAGCTCCAGTTCTCCACCACGTTTGGAGCACTGGAATGCTGGAGATGTGAACATGGAGAAGAGTGGGACATTCGCCTTCATTTAGTCATTCATCAAATTGATCTACAACTCTCAAACTATATAACTAGTAGTTTTAAATTATTATAAATCACTTCACTTTGGCATTGAAAATAATCCACTGCTATTCAGTCTCTCCCCCCCCATTTTGATTAAGATCAGCCCTCATTACCTACCCAACATTTTCTTCTTCCCTAGTTTCTCAGACCAGTAGGCAGCGAGGACCGTATGAGCAGAACCTTTGAGAAAGAAGAACTTTATATCTATCTTCAAGTAAAAATGAGCCAGCGCTATATTTATGTACAATATAATCTGGAGCAGTTACACTGAACTCAAGGGCCTATATTCCACATTTGTGTCTGGAGTTTACCTGTGACTGGATCTTCTGGGATTCCGTTCCATGGGGCAAAGTTGCGGGAGAAGAAGTCGTACCCCTGGGGAGAAGTGGGGCTCCCTTTGATTGTGATGACGAGGCTTTTTACCTTCCCACTGTGTTCACTTTTCAGCAGGGTCTCCGCCACTGGATTCAAAGATGCAAGATCTGACCTAAAACCAAAAAGCAGTTATCGCTTTCATTCAAAATTCTGTTCTGAAAGCTGGACAAGCACTTTCCAAACATTTCAAATGGCGAATTGAACATGATCAATCAAACAGTATGTTCCAGAGCAGAGTCCTAGAGCCATATTGCCAGAGCTTTAAAAAATGAAGCTTAAAAAAAGTCATCTATTCATAAGCACATTAGCCATGAGCTGCACATCACAGTACCTGTACTGGAACAGTACCTATCACACGTGTCAGCCAGACGCACCAACAGCTTCTTGGTGGTCTTACAGTAGCACACCTCCTGAACAGGCATGTCCCCCACGGCAGCCTGTGAAATATTAGGAAACTTGCATGTGGCTAGAGGATTAGGGTAAAGTATGGTCAGGTTAGTGATTCTGCAGACCATTTTTTCCTTTGAGATTATAACAAAAGGGAAAGAAAAGGGGTGGGGAAAGGGGTGTGGTCTCTAAGACTGGGGCAGTATTAAATATGATGAATTAGTAAACATACCTTAAGGAGGTCTTTGAATTCACTGTAGTCCTGCAGATAAAATACAGATTATGAGCTGCAAGCCCAGACCTACAGATTGTACATAAAGATTTTCAGAAGGAAATGTTAGTAGTCAGGCAATCTACCTGAAGCTGCGGTTTGTTGAGGGGAAAGTCCATCACTAAAGATTCACCACGCTGACGGACCTGCAACTCTCCACTCAGCGTCTCAAACACCACAACGGGGTTGGTATTCTCTATAAAAAAGAAACTAGCACGTTTGAGCTACCACGTTGTTCAGGGCTGGCTACTGTGATGTTCCTCACCTTTCTTGTAAAAGAGCACGGCTGCTGAAGCCAGTGTGGCGTGGCCACAGAGAGCAATCTCATTTGTGGGGGTGAACCAGCGCAAGCTGAATCTTCCTCCTTCAAAAAGAGCATATACGAGCCTTCTTGACACTAGGGTTTCTTTAACAGTGGATTGTGTGATCTTGAGATTTGTTGATTTTTAGTAACAGAAGATGGAAGTCATTGTAAAGGTAATAAATATGTACAAAATAGAGTAAATTGGTCTTGTGCAAAGTACCTGAGCAAAAGTCATCTGTTGATTTTAGTTTTGTGACAAATGCAGTCTCTGATAAGTTCATTTCAGCTGCAATGTTCTGATAAAGCTCATCTTCTAGTTCCTAGTTTGTTACAAATAGTAAATTTCATTTAGAAATAATATATTCATTAATTCATCAATGCATTAAATGTTATATACCCTGCAAGGCAAAGAATGAAACGTGCTCATTATGTTGAGGAAAATTACTTACATTCTCCATAAGACAAACGGCTGCAGGATTGCCTTTGAAGGGTACATTAGTAAAGGCATCAACTGTAAATACTGGAATCTCCATTAATGACCTTGCCAGGTTCTGTGTTCAATAAAAAATTTGTGTTCTGTGTTGCTGTCCTGCAGAATGCAGACTTTGCACATGTAACAAGTCCTTGCAGCCAACTCAGACTTTGACCTAGTAGAGCTGTTCCATTTTAAAGGGACACTGTCTTTAACCAATACTGTTAAAGGTAGAACATTTTTCTATTCATATCTCCTTCTAAACACCTAACTGGTGTTTGTGGATAGTACACCTCATGCTAGCTGCTGATTACCTCATACCTCTTTTTTTCTTGCCTCTAAACCAACATGATTTAGGACAGTTGTGCTATGAGTTCCTGATCTGCCCATATGTAAAAAAAGTGTTTGTCTATATGAAAATCAGAACTTTTTTTTTTACATGCTAAGCTTTAAGGTAAATATATAAAAAGTATAAGCACAATATTAAGACAACAACTTGTATCGAAAGGACCATAAGAATAACATATTACTGATTAAAAGGGAAAGTGAGAATTTTCAATAATTTCATTTTCCACATTGCTTCCCTATAAATGAAACATAAAATCAGTAAAACCAGAAAACATACACTGCAGCTTACATCAAATCACATTTTTGATCATTTTATCTTGAGTTATTCTACATCTCTTTCAATCTGTCTCTGCAGACTTTTATTTTGAAAATTTATGATGTCACAAAAAGTCTTTTAATAACAGTAACTGAACCTTGCTTTTTAATGAGCTGATGAATCGCTTCTTTCATCCCTTATTCCTCCCCTGTGCATTTTTCAGCATGGAGCTAAAGGAAGAAGGATGTCATCACTAGGTGGCAACACTGCATTTTTGTTGTGAAAAATCATTTGCACAAGGAGAAGAAATTCTGGGGAAGAAATTTTTGAATATGGTGTTGACACCTCAAAATAAAAAAGGCAGATGAAACCTTCCATTGTGGTAGCAACAGAGGCATGTGAACTGGTGTATAAATATTCATGTGATTAAAATTTCCATTTCTGCGAAAATAAGTATACTACATTGAATAAGTTAAGGCTTAGTATGAAATTAGCATATGGTGCTTATGGTGTAACTTCCTTACGGCCATGTGACTACCAAGGCTAGGCAAATAAGCTAGCTAGAAAAATAAGCTAGCTAGAAAATGTATCAATTTATTTAATTGTAATAGAGATAAAATATCAAGTGGATCACTTTGGGTTTATTAATCAGTACCTTTTGTTGATGTGTAGCACTTAAAATGTCAACATAGGCCAATGTAATGGAAACAGAAATGTCTAAAATCTTAAATGTTACAAAAGTAGCTTAAAGAGTTTTAATTGCTAAAGCAAGTTTTGTAAAAAAAAAAAAAAAAAAAGAACACATCACTGTGTTGCAGTACGACACTCTCCTCTTCAGATCACCCCACAGGTTTTCTACTGGGTTTAGGTCTGGGGACTAAGATGACCATGAGAGGAGCTCGATTTTGTGCCTTGTGAACCATTTTTGAGTAGATTTGTCCACATGTTTAGGATCATTATCCTGCTAAAATACCCAGTGACGACCCATCTTCAGCTTTCAGGCAGAGGCCACGAGATTCTGCTTTTCTGTGTACTCATCCTTTGGCCAGTTTGGACAGACCCACTTAGAGTGTTTGTTGCCAAAAAACCCTATCTTGGTCTCATCTGACCAAAGCACACAGGCCCAATTAAAATCCCAAACACAATACCACTTGGCAAAAAGTTTTGAACTTTTTGGTGATTGCTCTGACTGTAAATAAGGGCATCTGCCGGTGAGTGGCTATTTTCTTGTAGCCATTGCCTGATTTATGAAGGTCGACACACACACTTGCCTTACTTGAGTAGTGTGTTCTCTTGTCTTTCCCATGTTTAAGAGTGAGTAAGAGAAATAGGCCTCTGTGTAACGCCATATTTATACCCCAGGAAAACAGGAAGTGATGAATTACTAAAGGTTCCTAGATTCTTTGATCCAATTTATAAACTACATTAGAAATTATATAAATGGTTCAAATACATTTATTTCCAAGCAGCGCTGTTAATTCCAGGTGCCACGATTAAAAGTCCTCACCAGGATTTTGCTCAATCTTGCTAGATTTTCTAATTAGCAATCCAGGTAAAATTAGTGGAATCAACACATTCCAGGAAGCCTGAGCAAAATCCTGGTGAGGACTCGCGGCACCTGGAATTGACTATTTCCAAGAAATTGTTAATGGTGCCAATAATTGTGGAACAGGTAATTTTATGGGAAATAATTATTTCTTAATCAGATTTTTTCCCCACTTGAGTTTAAGGTTCTTCTTTTAACATTTTTTCAGAGTGACATTATGCTTCTGCAATAAAAATTTATTTTAAAACACATTTTATCTAGGAGTGCCAATAATTATGGAGGGCTCAGTTTTTACCTAAAGACTATTCTACTTTAAAGGTTATTAGTGCGAATATCCTCCCAATATCCTCCAGTTCCCAGCTTTGCATCTCTAAATTCAGGAGAGGTCTCACTTTTCACAGGCCATCGTTCCTTTTGTGTTCCTCAGACACATTGAGATCATTTGTGTCTATGTGCATTCCTAATCCTAAGGAGTTTTTCTCGTTATAGATCGTAATGATAGGGACCCTTGTCTTTGCCGCCACATACTTTCACATTCTGGTGAATTCAAGGTAAGCAATGTGTGTGCACACTCCAAAGAAGGTTTTTATTTCTTCAGAAGTGGTATTGACATCCAGTCAGTACAGCTATGGACATTGTCATTCAGTAGCAAACTCCGTACCACGGTAGATGTAAATCGTAGGTGATTTAGGTGTAAAAGTGTAAAAGATTTTGTTGAGTACACAATATGGAGTAAGTGCATGCACAGACATGTTGTACATGTACATGTTTGTTGTACTTGTACATGGTTTTGGAATGTTATTTAGTTTATGTGCCTGTCTATGCAGCTTCAGGAGACTGACGATTGGCAGACTAGTGGGGTAGGTACTGTTGGTACAGTCATGGACAGGTAGGTTATTGCTCCAGGCTTCAAGGGAATTGAATCCTGCTTGTTAGATTGTTAATTGTGGTGTTTTGCAGGATCGAGCGTACTACACATTGGAGCAAATCATTGTTTTTTTTTCATCCTACATGTTGCTTTTTTGTGAATTGTGGCACGTGTTGCAACTAACAAGGTAGAGAGGTGGTGCATTGTGGGCAGAACTTTGCCTTATGTGTGCCTTATCTATAGTGTGGTATTCATTTTGTATTGGTTTGTGTGCGGTGTTGCTCACATCAGGACTGATCATGTGTGGATATTAGTGAATGATTTGGATATTAGTGAATATTAGTGAACATTTCATCAGCTTTTATAGAAAGAGGTGTAGATGGCAATGTAGTGGCCGTTGGTTTACTGTTTCCAAGTGCTATCATTAGTCTACATTTTAAGAAATGGTATCCAATTTGTAACTTGGCTATTCACTTTTCTAATTTTATTTTATTTTTTTACTTAATTTGCTTTAACACTTAAAATAGTCGATATATGCCTATGTGATGGAAACAGATAAGTCTGTAAAAATCTATATTAAAACTTTACAATTGTAGCTTATATCAATAACATTTTTAAATGTTAAAGTTTCGTAAAAAAAAAAATCACTCGAATGTGACCTTAGTGCTACGTCAGCAGAGGAAAAAAAGGAAACAGTATCTTCAATTCCAGTGAAAAAAAAAATTATTTACGTAATAATACACGAGAGGGAGTGCTATAACGTGTAATATTGGCACTGCCGTGCTGCGGTCGTAGGCACGACCCTCTCGTGTATTATTGCGTAAGTAATCAACAGCAGGAAAGGGGCTGAGTGAGGAAAGGGGAAGGTTTACAATCATCTGCACATGCTAATATAACAAAATGAAAAGACCAAATTAAATGCACATATACTACACAAATTTAACATTTTAACTGATGTTTAACAGATTTAAATTTTACATTTAAAGATTGAATAAAACTAAATAAGGTCGTGGGAGATGTGTACAGTATCCTGGTAGTCCTTTGCCATTTTCCTCTCCATTCTCTCATTGGTTTACAGCCTGAGACTATGGCTGACGCCACCAAGCTCCGCCCCTGAAAGGTCAGCCATGTTGGCAACCCAACTGACCTCCTGGTTTCCTGGCTGGCACCAGTCTTTATTTAGTTGTAGGCAGTGGCGGAGCTAGACTTTTTCAAGCGGTGGCCAAAGGGTGACCAAGGCTTTATCAGAGGGGTCCATATACAGATGATGAACGAAAGGAAACACATATTTTCTCTTAAAATTACCATTTCCAGTGGGGTGGCACTAGCGGTGGCAAGGGCTTTGTTTGGCTCCGCCACTGGTTGTAGGTACAGGGTTGGATTGCTCCTTACTTGTGAAATACTGTTCATAAAGCATGGGATATTTGTTGACTCTGCTCTACATACTACTTGGGACAACTGAATTGTCATTCAGATTTGGGTTGTGTAGAACTGCACACTTTGCATTTATTAGAAATATTTATATCCTTCTTTGATCTTTTAAGTATTCTTTTTTAAAAGATCCCAGAGATGTTAGGTCTAATTTAAAAGTACTTTGTTTAATTTATTAAAATAGAGACAGTATTAATGGCCTGTATTTAAAAGATATTTCTCTCGTTATGAGAGATTTCATTTGAAGAGAGGTATTCATCTCCATGTGTTAAAGGTCATCCAAACAGTCTAATCTTTGAGACCCTCATGCTGCAGGTGTGGGCTTTGAACTTGTTGTTTTAGAACATTCACATTCCATTTTTTCCTATCTGATCTACAGGAATGGTGAAAGCTTTTAGTGAATTTGTCTGTATTTGTAATATTTAATGTTAATGCACGTTAATTTACTCTTACAGGTCCTTATTTCTGTGCTATTTACAGGCTACCATGGATATCCACACTAAGAACAGATCAAACAACAAGAAAAAGGTGGCTGTAGTTGGAGGTGGTTTGGTAAGATGGTGTTGTCTAATATCTTTTATATGATTAATAGATATGAGAATTATTGTAATGCCTCGCAAAAGTATTTAAATTCTATAAAAGTAATTAGATTGATCAGGCATACAAATAACACTTAGATTGTTCCAGACAGTAGGTTTAATTGGAAACCAAAATGTTTTTTAAGTAAAATTTCAAAGACAAACATTATCTTTAAATATTTTCAAAAAAATTAATGTTGGGGAAAATTTCTGCTTGCATGGGTATTCAACCCCTTCAGAGTATTATCACCCTTAGCTGCAGTAACAGCTTTAACTCAGTTCAGCCATGTTTCTACCAGTTTTATGCACTCAGAATTATTCTTGTGAATAATTCTTCTTTTACATTTGTTGTCTTTTGTATCGTTCATTCATTGTATAACATTTTGAATTGTCTCGTCTATGAAGTGTGCTAAAGAAACACCTTTATGTTTCTTCCTGATATTTGTCCTGGTTAGATGATGATTTAGATTACTAATTAAATTTAGATCTGGATGTTAACTTGCCCATTTTAGGACTTTCAGCTTTTAGTTGTTCATCCTCTCCTGTGTAGCTTTGGCCTTGTGCTTGGGTTCACTGTCCTGCTGACGGGTGATATTTCTCCCAAGTTTTAGTCTTTTTTATCAGACCAAAGCAGATTGTCTTGCAGTATCTCCCTGTATTTTTCACTATCCACCTGTACTTCTCTTGATATTGGACAGCTGCACCTTCACTCCAGTCTCAACCACTGCTTTCTGCAGCCATTACTCAGTTAAAATATATGACTGCCATTGTCATTAAAAATAAACATCTGAATCTGATCATTCAAAAGGGGATTGAATCAGGATGATCAACTGTAAACTGTGATCAACTTGGACACTTAAATGTGGATTTAATATTCTTGAAAATAATAAACAAATCGATAGCATCTTGAATCTCGAGTCAAATACAATGGACTAGGTAATTAATAATATACATTTAGATGATAATACTTTGCAAATGTTTGATGTCATGGTCAAATCATATTAATAAAAGTCTACACTAGACTGCGGTTTATTTATTTGCTTTAAAACATGACAGTAGAGTGTTCTTTCGAGCAGGTCTTAAACCCTTTCCTCTATCATGTTTTTCCCTGCACTCTTCAGGTTGGTGCCTTAAATGCATGCTTCTTTGCAAAAAGAGGTTTTGATGTTGCACTTTTTGAATCTCGAGAAGGTAAGGACATGTTGCTTCCTCGTCAGGACTGATTCGGTTTAATGACGTGTACATTTACATTTGATAGTTGTAGTCTATGACTAACCTTTTTCTCTTTTCAGATATTCGCTATGCCAAGATAGTGCAGGGCAGGAGCATTAATCTAGCCCTTTCCTATAGGGGGCGCCAAGCTTTGAACCACATTGGGATGGAACAGAAGGTATGCATGAACTCCATATTTGTGTGCGTAACACCAGCCATAACAAACTCAGATTAATGAAATTATCCCAAATTACAGTTTTCAAAGCTCAGTTTTCTCCTATGTCAATTGGCTTGAGACAGGATATCATAATTTATTGTTTTTTCTTTCTATAATGATCTTATTATATTTATGAAAGTCTTCATTGTGCCGACGTTCCTATTAGAACTCTCATTTTAGCTATGCTGTAGAAACATAAGCCGCTATCTATAAATGCTGTTTGTCAGACAGTTAGTACAGTTAGCCAATGGAAATCCAGAATACAGTGGTTACGTCACGAAACATAAACAATTTAGTAACATGATATTATACAAGTCCAACTCAAACATCTATTTTTTATTTAAATGCACTTAGTGTGAAAGGCAGCAACTGAAACGTAGCAGATACCATTGAAGGTACACTCGCCCTGTGTTACTGTTGTTGCATACGGTCATGTTATTCCTAATTAATAGAGATTCACCATTGAATTGTATAGTTTTTTATTTAGTTGATTTAGTTGCATTAGTAATTGTCCTTAATCTGTGCTTTACTGATCTTGTCTATCAATTACAGATCATCTCCAATGGCATCCCAATGCATGGCCGTATGATCCACAGTCTGAGCGGCAAACGCTCCTCTATTCCTTATGGAAGGAAGAACCAGGTAACTCTCTGCACTTTTCTCTAAGTCTGCAAGATTTAGATCAGAGTGTGAACACGTTAATTTGAAATAAAACAATTTAAAGTAATACAATCTGAAAAGAAGTCTCATTCCAAACATAAACAAGGTAATTAATCCTCTTCCATACAGTTCAGATGGTCATCAGAACACTCTGGTTTCTAACAGTATTTTTTAATGGGCAGATGTGATATCATTAGACTGTGGTATTGGTCTATAATAGCATGAACTAATGTGTTTTTTACATTGGTACGTAATTTGGATCTATAAAAATATAACTTATTTAAGAATTCATCTTTTGGCTAAATTAATGCACTTTATTCCTCATATAAGTTTGGTTTGTTGTGATATGATTTCTACAGAATGACACACAGGTTCTGTGACAGATGAAATGCATATGTGCACATGCTCCACTAAGCGCTCTTGAGTGACAGCAAAACCATGATCACTGACCTCTGCTCACCCCGTTGAGTCAATACAACTGCCTTATTTCATCATTTCAAGTGTTAATCATTGTCAAAGCAAAATAGTTGCCTTCAGGATTATGACTTTGAAGCCCGAATTTGTGCACGACATTATCTTAAATACCTATTGAATGCATTACATTCTACTTAGCATTAGGCATTATTACTAATTTAATAATCAACCCAAATTCATGGATTTGGAGTTTGAATGCACTCACATTTCCACTGAAGCCAGAGATTTTTCCACATGAACTGTATAGTTATATACTGAGATACATTATGTATACATTTGCAGCTTATTTATATTGCCAGTATAAAACCAGGCCCAGTTTGCTCATAAAACGGCTTTCACATGGTTGGGTTTGGGTTCAGCGGTGAGCAGGCTCACTTGTGGTTAATTGGCTAGTAGTGAGTATAATTACACAAGCATGCAACAGATGGGGCTGCTCCGCACCCTGGACCTTCTCCAGCACACAACGTTGAATTTAAATCACCTTAGTGGGACTCTTTACTAATTGTCTCACTGAGTGTGTGTGTGTGTGGGTGTGTGTGTGTGTGTGTGTGTGTGCGCACGCGCGCGTGTGTGTGTGTGCGTGTGTGAGAGAGCGTGAGGAAGAGTGATAAGGCGGAGTGTGTGAGAGACTGTGAGAAAGTGAGTGTGATGGAGTGACTGAGCGAATGAGAGAGAAAGAGACAGACTGGCATATAAAGACTAAATTAATTTGTAATCATAGTGTGACTGGAAATCACACTCTGATTATGAAATGCAATGGAACGAACACTGAGATGGGCCACTCCTGTGTTGCTGCTAAATGCAGGTGCTTAATCACTGGATTTACCCTATGTAAAAGGTACAGGTGTACAACAGGATAATTCCAGTGGAGACCTGTTTCACCTTGGTTTGTCATTAACACATGGACAGGTGTCTGCATCAGAACAGCGGGCCTTCAAACATATCAGCGATGTTGATTTCTGGAAAGAAATGTGGATTGTCTGTAATATTAAAATGGACTGATAGAATTGATGAGGAAAGTCAAATCTTTTCCTTCCAGTATATCCTATCAGTGGGCAGAGCCAATCTCAACAAGGAGCTTCTGACAGGTAGTCAAATATATTCCTCACTCAAACCCATTTAATTATGCTGAAATATACAGTGCTAATAACTAGGGAATTATCTGAAATGTGTCCATTTTGAAAACAAAACTCTACTCTTAAAAACCATAGTTACTTCTGGAGATAACCATGTTCAGATACATTCACTCAAAAATCTTGACTTATGGACTTATAGACAGCCCTGTATTACATTACTGCTATTTTAAGCTTCTGTAAACATTACTCTGTGTCCTGCACATGCACAATGCTGTGAGTGAGAGTGTCTTCCTTGTGAATTTGAACCTGGAAGCTGTTTAGTCTGAGCTGTGTTGAGTGTTTTTTGGGGTCAGCTGTTTCTGTCACCCCCCTGTAGCGGCTGAGGCTTATCCAAACACAGAGCTGAACTTCAGTCACAAACTGCTCGACTGGAGCCCAGAAACAGGAACCATGACCTTTCTCGGGTAAACAGTCTCGGCTTGTTTAATTTTTGATTTGTTTTTTTTTTTTGGCATTACTTTTTCTTCCAACTTTTATCATTTACAAACAGAACTGAGGCTGTTGTACTATAAAATGTGTACATACTACACATAACTCAGCGATGTTGCTCTCATGCAAAAATGTTCTTAATGTTCTCATAGTATACACAATGACATCTAAACAACTGCTAATGGTTTCACTGGATCTTAGTGTTTAAAGGTATTCCATGGGATATACTATTCAAAGTCGATTATTTAAAATGGTCTGTATCAGATAAAATGCCATGTACAATAGATAGTCCACTAAATGCACCATGATAAATGTATTTAGTATTGTTCCACAGGATCTTGGACATAGTTGTGTTCTGGTTGTTTTGTAGACCTGATGGCACTGAGAGGGACATACAGGCTGATCTCATCGTGGGCTGTGATGGCGCCTTCTCTGCCACCAGGAAGCAATTTTTACGCCGCAGTCGCTACAATTACAGCCAGACCTACATCCCTCATGGCTACCTCGAGCTCACCATGCCCCCGAGGAACGGGGATGTAAGTGCCGCCCACTCACGTCTCCTCTTCATCTTCATCTTCCTCTGTAAATTTGGCATCCAGCTGTCTGGCTGTAAGTCAGTTAGTGGAAACACACATGATTTTGCATTTCTTCTGTGTTCGTCAGAGTGTTGCTTGCCAAACCGGTGAGTGTTCTCTGATGTTCATGCGTCTTACTCGGATGGTCATAGTCACATCTTTCTTTGTGATCAGTTTGCAATGAAGCCCAATTTTCTCCACATCTGGCCTAGGAACACATTCATGATGATTGCTCTGCCCAACTTGGTAAGTGTGAATCTCTAAAAATCCACTTTGTTCAGTTATGTGATCAAAGAACATCAGTTAACACAGAATCTGCATGGCAGCAGGTAGACTGCAGTCTATAAGACTGTACAAGGTTTCTAATAAAGTAGAGCATTAGGAGAGAGAGTAGAAGAGAGAAAGAATGAGTGAGTGAAAAAGTGAGAGGAAAAAGTGAGAGACATGGTGAAAGAGAGTGTGTGTGTGTGAGAGTGTGAGAGAGAAAAAGCATAAGTGTGAAAGAGTGAGGGAGATACAGGCATAGAAAGACTATGACAGAAATAGAGTCAGAGAAAACAAGAGGCTACTCTTGTACATAGGGCTTAAATGCAGGGTCTTCTTCATCCCATTCCAGTCTTAAAATGTGCTTTTTTGTGTGTTTTAAAGGACAAGACGTTCACCTGCACACTCTTCATGCCCTTTGAAAATTACGAGAAGATCACCACGGGGGATGAACTGATCAGCTTCTTTCACAAATACTTTCCTGATTCCATCCCTCTTATAGGAGTGTAAGGAGTCCCGTCCCCGCCACCTACCTCCTGCTCTGTGTGTTGCGTTGCTGGGTCATGGGGGTCCCGTGGGGCCCTCTGAACCTGCTGTCTGTGAAGTGTGAAATTGCAGGCCGGCACATACACTGACCTCAGATATGAGTTTTTCATTGCGATGCACCCCAGGTGCCACAGGTGAGGAGTAGAGCCTCCACAAACCCCAGAGCTCTGCAAGTCATTTAAATATTCCTGGGAATTAAAGTTCATTTGGCTCTGAAAACAGCTGAGTGTAGTGTTCAGTGTTTGAAGGTCTGTACAACACCGGGAAGGTTGTTCAGTTTTTTTTTGTGTAAGACAATTTTCATTATCCTCTTTGTTGCCATCTCTGCATGTTTTTCTAGATCCATTAAAATGACTGATGAGGTAATCTGTTTAATTTTGAAACCTGGAATAAAAACATCTGTTCTCATTTGATTTGGCCCTGGATGAAAGCACTCTTACTATTTGTATTACAATTTTCAGTCCAAAAATCATGTATTTGCAAATTGTGATAATACGCCTTTCTTGCTGTTCCAGTGAATGGTGACATTAGAACAGTCACAGCAATGGAGAATTTATTTGTGCTTCTACATCAGTGGCGTATTTTAGGATGTGAATTATTGGCTCATTGTTCAAGAGAGCACACTGCATTACCATCAGAAAGACTGGACTGATCAGATTATTTCAGTAAAGAGGCTTTGAGTGTGAAAGTTATTATTCTCTTTATTCAAGGCACATTTGAAATTCTGAGACTAATAAGACTCCATTTCCCTTAATAAATATTACACACCGTACAAGACTTAGCGCTGAGTCATTGCCTTTCATAGAGCATACTATCGGAAAGAGATGATGTCCTTGAAGAACATCACATAAGAAGGGTTGATTTGCCATGATTCTTTCCTTGTATAACATGGTCTTATTCCACTACAACTAAAAGCCCCAGACACAAGGAGCAAGGCTTGTCTTCTCAGGCCCTGATCATGGTGGTGTGCTCCCATGCAGGGATGCTCTGAAGAGGGACTTCTTCCGTCTGCCTGCCCAGGCCATGGTGTCCGTCAAGTGCTCTCCTCACCACCTGCTGGACAAGTGCGTGCTGATGGGGGACGCGGCCCACGCCGTGGTGCCGTTTTACGGCCAGGGTATGAACGCGGTGAGTAAAGGGCAGACGAGGCAGGCCTGACCTGAGGCCTGACCTGAGGCCTGACCTGAGGCCTTAACTGAGGCCTGACCTGAGGCCTGACCTGAGGCCTGACCTGAGGCCTGACCTGAGACCCTGCAGCCTCCCCACCCTTGATGTGTCTGTCCTCCTCTGCTCAGGGCTTCGAGGACTGCCTGGTGTTCGATGAGCTCATGGATGAGTTAAATGAAGACTTCGGTAAGTCTGCTTCAGTAAGCGCTACACAAGCTAATATGCATTTTTTAATCGTCCTCCCCTCTTTTAACATTCCCACGTTAACACTCCCCGTTGTAGTTTAGTGTGTAAGGCTTTACTCTGTGAAAAATCCTTATTTGGTGTAAAAAGCCTAACACAAGGCTACAGGGGCGAGTTTTCTGGTTCAGAAAACATCAGGACAGTGTCCCCAAGATGGCAAGATATATTCTAAGAGAGGTCACACTAAATACTGAATTTTTCCTGTAGAAGTTTTGAAATTGTGTTTTGTAAAGGTTTGTGTACATACTTCCTATGTGTTCTGTTTATATCTTTGTAAAGAGAAAAAAATAATATATTGCCATTTTACCATTGCTAAAACAACAAATCTGGTTGAGGCCTATATAAAAGGGGATTTACATATATGACTTACATATTACATACGTCTGGGCTGTTCCCAGGACTGGACTCTACTGCCATCTGGGTTCATTCTCCCAGTTTGGTGGTCACAGTCCCTAGTGCTCTGAAATCCATGGCAACCAAGGGAGAACGTGCTGAAATCAAACTGGGAACATGTTCTAGAAAGGGGAACAGAAACCACCCAGAGGAGGTGGAGTGGGGAATCGTTTATTTGTTGGAGTCATTTGTTGAATAATCTGGTCCTACAGGAAAGTCATGTGTTGGGCTGAATCGTGATGTTTGTCTAACTTCTGTGTGGCTTTCAGCTGCTGTTCTCCCTGAATACTCGAGAGTCCGTGTACCAGATGATCACGCCATCGCTGACCTGGCCATGTACAACTATGTTGAGGTAATATCGCTTCTTAACTTAATGGTGCACTGTACAAAGGGAGCCTGGTGTCTGTGGTACTGTATATGTTACTGTATTATGTCATTTACATATGGCCAGAAGTGCTAATAAAGTTCACAGACATGACTGCAGAATTATTACTGCCTACTGATTTTTAGTATGTTTGGGTGAACACTTTGATCGGGTAACAATTTGACTTTGTTTTTATGTGTCAGATGAGAGCGCACGTTAATTCAAGATATTTCATATTCCGCAAATATTTGGACAACATTCTCCACTTTATCATGCCAAGGACGATTGTCCCATTGTACACCATGGTAAGTCATGGTCTGGGTTCTTTTCCCTTTCCATCTGCTCTTCAATGAAAAGGTTCAGGGTTCCATAGAGGTTTTTTGTTCGGTTTTCTTTTAGGTCACCTTCACCAGAACACGCTATCACGAAGCAGTGATCCGCTGGCGATGGCAGAACAAGGTGATCTCAAAAAATATCCGTGCGTGTGTGTGTGTGTGTGTGTGTGTGTGTGTGTGCATGCATGCGTGCACGCTAAGAGGCACGACATCACCCTTGATTTTCCTTGTTGCCATCACAAAGCCTCATTTTCATTTACTGCTGTGGAATTCTTTAATGCCCTTCCTGAGCACAAGCTGATGTGAAGCTTACAGGGGTTTCTCAGTAAGTGGAGAGGCAGTCGCTAAGCTTGAAGGGGGATGGGGGTAGCACAAAAGGTCAGTGTGCCATTTTACTCAGATTGGATGATATCTACCTTGGCTATTACCCATTGTAATATCCCACAACTACTCTCACCAATGTAAGCCCAGTTACAGTCTGCATAAACGTTTTCTTTTCTGGGTGGTCCACAGCTGCAGTAGGTAAAATTTTAAAAGCACATTTTCTTCATGTTCTTTGCCTGTGGGCTAACCCTCACCCTTGTGCTCTGCAGGTGATCACTCGGGGGCTGTGGCTCTTCGGGATCGTGTCAGTAATGGGCGGGGTCTACCTGTTCCTCAGAATCGGTCCCAAAAATCCCAGCATTGCCGTGCAGCAACTGTGGCACCGGGCTCTTGCCCTGAAGGTCTTCTGAAACCAGGAGCGCCGCAGCGGTTGTGGGGAAAAGCTCTGACACTCTACAGGAAGTGGTGGTCGTTGATTGATTCTACAGCTTTCTTTGGTCACAGTGTGAGCTCCCTTGATGTTTCCTTCACCTAGGTTCAGTCTGTGATTTCAAATTTGGAGACATTAATAACTCTTCTTGAACTTGAATTACAGCAAATCACTTTGGGCAGATAATGAGGTCAGTGAGGGTAATTGTATTCAGGGAAATGATGTTGTTTAATAAGCTTTTGATTAAACAGTGGCCGGAAGGCTAGATAAGACTCTAGCTGTATTGGGCAGTACTTTGCAGCCGTAACTCTAAGCAATAGCATTAGGTATTGGCAGTAATGAGATATTCTAGTTCATTACAATTGCCATTCATTACAAGTTATTTAGATCATTATAATTTGGACAAGGAGTGGCCCGGCTTTTATGCTTTTTAATATCAAGCTTTTGTCATTATAAAACACGATCATTTTCCATGTTTGTGATAAACCTTTCCAGAATAAAATCGTGTGTGAGTTTGAGGAAAATGGTGTTTAGAACATGTTGCAGTTAGAACATCTTCCACCAACATTACACCTGACTAGTCTCCACAGGTTGTTATTCTCCAACTGCAGGCCACCGTACCCATGGTTGCTCCTGCTGTCTGTGCTGTCAAATCGGGCAGTGTTAAAGGGACCTTCTGGGTTGGAGCCAGGCAACTCCCATTACACTAATGTTTTAAATAACAGACCTGCATAACCCCAGCACCCTCTGCACACGTGCTTGTGTGGCAGCAGTGTTGAAGCCCCCTGCTCCAACTCCAGCTGTAATCAGCACCATTCATAACAGGGCCATACGGGCGGCCAGACGCAGTGAGCCTGTCTTGCTTATTCTCAATATACAGCTTATTTACCTCTGAGCTCACCACCACTTTCTGCTGTTATTTATTGAAAGCCAAGTAGAAGGTCATTTCACAGTGACTGCACATCTTCTGAACCTAGTGATGAGAGCGGTCCAGTTAAATGGAGGAAACCTTATGTATCTAAATAAAAGGTCTACTTATTGGTTCTGTTTGTGACTGAGAATGCATCCCATTACAAATGCACATGTGCTATTTACAAAGCCCTTCTCACCATTCCAGACTCATTTTGATTGCAGTGAAGGAGCTATTGACTTTCATGTTCGTAAGCCTAGCAACCATCTATTTGCATCATCTATGGGACACACTGGATAAGGAGTGCTAGAAGCTACTCGTACTTTCGATTGTTTTGAACACTTAGGCCACTCATGCAGTTTAGCAGGGATAGGCACGGTTGTGAGTTGCATGCTAACTTATATTTCCTAATTTCCTATTATTTACCAATATGATACGTGTGAATGATTGAGGCTTTTATAAAGATAATCATTTTAGGGAAATAGTATATATATATAAGCTATTGTATTATATAACACTTAACATTTGTCAATGGACTCTTCTGAAGTTCTGCACATCAAAAGGGTCCTTATATAGGAAGGGCTTTAGTGTATTATCTTATATAGGAAGGGCTTTAGTGTATTATCTTATATAGGAAGGGCTTTAGTGTATTATCTTATATAGGAAGGGCTTTAGTGTATTATCTTATATAGGAAGGGCTTTAGTGTATTATCTTTATGCTGCTTTGTTTTCACCAAATAAATAATAAAATTAGTATTGTAGTTTTATAAATAAAGAAATAAAAAAGGACCATATATAATTACTTTATTTAAATCAATAAGTAATGCAGTTTCCACACAAAATTTGTAAAAATCAAACAAAAAATGCTGCTGTACAAATGGTTTTGAATAAAAACACAATCATTGGGTGTGACCAGTGGGCTTTTGCAGTAGTTCAAGACCATTCAGTTCAAACTGATGTGTTTGACTTCACAAAAAGATCTCCACAGCAGAGAAGAACTTCAGAGAAGATGTTTCTTCTGCATGGCAGCGGACGCCCTTGGGTGTCACCAACCATGCCACTGTCAGAGGGGTCGGACCTGGATGATGTTGATTTCTGGTGTGGGGTTACATTTACTGACATCCTGATTGTCTGTGTCATTGCTGGTGATGATGAAGACGATAGAGGAAGAGCTGAAGGTCACCCTCTTCTTGGGCCGGTTGTCGCGGCTCTGTGACATCACAATGGGGCGTATGGGCTGGTCGCTGCAGGTCAGAGGGCGGTCCTTAATGCTACGCTGCAGGTGGCCCGGACGAGAACACAACAGCTGCATCATGCAACGTCGAAACTAACCAGTGCACACACCACATACACACACACACACACACACACACACACACACACACACACACACACACACACACACACACACACACACACGTGCAGACAGAAGCGCCAATTAAGCAAAGGAAGACACACTGTCCTATGCACCTTCATCAAGCTAACCATGGACAGGGTTGTTTAATCAACCATTCTTAAACCCCTTCTTTGCCAATACTTTCTGAATTTCTCAATTGGTGTTTGCAACTGGGGCTGTTGGAAAGAGTAACTGCTAAAGGTTGCTCTGCACATCTCAGATAGGAAAGAAAAAAAATAACCTTTTCTTTATGAGTCACAACACAAGATAACACTTTGTTTTGATCTGCTGTTTGAAGGCTCCCTGGGAAGTTTCATGGGTACCTGACACCTTGAAAATCTGGCCTTTCCATTTCTGTTTGATGTTTGTTTTGACCTGCCACGAGTGGGTTTTGTGTAGGCATTGCAGTCTTCACATTTTGATTTGTAGTTTTTGAGGCACAATTATAAATGTCCACAATCCACTTTTATTAGAAACAGCTCATAGGTCCACAGTAAGACACTAGAGCACACTTGTTGCCTTCCACAATTTGTGTTATTCATCCTCCAAACTCTTCATCATGGCTCATCATTGATCACAAGGCTGGTGTGTCAGTGACACCCACATCTGAAAACTCCAGCAACTCTGCTGTATCCAGTACGGTCAGCATGCAGGTGTTGAAGATGATCAGAACCTGACCAATAATGAATGGGATGAATGGTTGGCTGATGCGCCGTGCATGACAACAGATTCACAGATGTGTCATAAAACGGGGTGTGTACCTAATAACTCACGAATGTAATAGATGCATGGTAGGTGGTTCTAATAAAGTTAGTGTAGAGTGCTGTGTTGTTAAACCCATCCCCCACGTGATGGGAACCTGGAGGGTAGCACTCACCTTCCTGCTCATGAGGGCATATATAACCGGGTTGTACATCATGCTGGACTTGGCGAAGAAGGATGAGATGATGGCCGCAGCAGGGGAGACCACTTTCCGCTTTCCGAAAGCCTCCAGCATGGAGACCACTGTGTAAGGTGTCCAGCACAGCAGGTAGCAGAGGATCATTAGCAGGAACATGGCCGCCACCTTCTTCTCATAGCGCAGGGCTTTAATGATCTGCATTGTCTGGAGGTCTTCAATGGAGCGCAGCTTCAACAGTGGAGTTAGCAAAGCAAGTAAAGGTTTTGAAATTACACTGCCAGATTTGCACATTAAATGAAGCAACATTTCCTTGTACATCTAACACTGCTATAGGTTTCCTAAGTCTATATTTAAATCTGTTTTAAAATTTAGTTATAAATTGTATATTCACCCTGAAGAATAAAGTAATGGTAAAGTCCACACTAATAAGGGCACAGAAGTGTGAAAAAGAGAAGACCTGAGAAGACCTTTTTCAATTAAGTCTTTCTGTTTCATGAACTGCAGTCAACATCACATCAGGTGAAAATTAGATGCATGGAGCTAATCACCACAGAGACCTACATACCATGTGATGGGACAGTTGTGGGCAATGAACTAGGTCACCAGTAGGGGGCATGGTGCTACTACTGTGAAGAATAGGTCAAAGTGTAATGGTGATCTTGCACCTATTTGCACTGGCCATGGAGTACAGGCGTGTACAATCAAAGTGGTTTTAATTCTAGTGATGCAGTAAAGAGTTCATGGGTTGCATGCACATAGTTTTGCCTTCCGTTCAGGAGGACGTTCATGGAAATACAGCACTGCTGCCACTCCCTCCTAACATCACGTCTGGCCGTGGTGCACACATGACGTGTTCCATTACTATCAAGACTTTCTAAAAGTGCACTCAAAGCAAAAGTGTTAGTGCACTTTTTAAAAAATGCTACTCTGACACTATGGGCAAGAGAGCCATAAATCAGAGCAAGTGAAGTAGTGAAGAGAGTGGTGAATTAGAGGAGCACACCTGTGGTCCAGGAGTGTTCTGTGCAGTTGCATGTGTAGGTTAAAGGCAGTTCATGTCTGTGTGGGTGGGTGGGTGTGTTTAGGAAAGCGGTCTCCACTGAGTTCACACAAGCTGGTACTGAGTTCAGACTTAGCAGAAGTAATGACTTGCTTCCTATGAGCCATGAATAATTTACAAACAGCTGACCAAAACAGCTGGTCAAAACAGCTTGCTTTAGCCTACCGGTGTGCACTTGTTTATGCTTATCTGGGCTATTTTGAGTACTCATAAATGAAATCCGATAGTACCGATAAAAGCAGTTATCAGACAAAGTTATGGGGTTGCGATGACAGGAAGTGCAGATTAGTCATAGACATCATCATTGCTTACACCAGACATTTCCAGGCAATATGCTTCTAGCTACAGGACAATGTTCCAATGATAATCCTCATAAAGATGCAAAGTGAATTAGAATGGCAGTACAGTGTGATTAAACGTGACATTACAAAAATGGGTAAATGGTTGAGCATTGGAAAAGGCAAAAGTGCAGGCAAAGGCAAAATAATCTTATTATAACTTTGATGGGGCTAAATGTGTGGGGTATGAGCTATAGAAACAGGCAAAAAGTAGGGCAATAAAACCCTTGAGCTTTATCTCACCATGTGTACTGCGTACAAAATATTCCCATAGCAGTAAGCCATGATCCCTGTAGGGACAAAGAAGCAGCCAAGGAGGAAGAAGATGATGAAGGAGGCATCGTTGGGGTCTTTAGATGCCCAGTCCAGGGAACAGCCCAGTTGGTGGATCTCAAGGGTGTACCTGTTCCAGCCGAGCAGCGGAGCCCCAACCCAGGCCAGCGAGTAGAGCCAGATGTGCGTGATGGCACGCCAAGCCCAGGGAAAGTCCACAACCTTGGCGTGCACCACTCGAATGTAGCGCTCATATGCCAGGGAAGCAAGTGTCATGATGGACACAATACCTACGCATGACAGAGAAGACAAGGTGGATGGCATTGAGAAACGTGTTGCATGTTTAACAAGATGCATGTATAAAGTTTTCAGTCCCCAATGCCGGGACATATAATACTGAAAGTAAATTAAAAAGACTAGAATTCTCGATTGGGATCAAGTGATGCCATATTTACTAGTCCCACTGCTTGCCGAGATAATAAACACCTGCCACCCATTAACATAATGGATACCCTTATTTAGAGCAGACAAGGGTGTCTCTGTCTCTGTGTCTCTTACGTTCTCCCTGTTCTTATCACCATGGTCTTCTCAGTTGTTTTCAATGCAGCTGCACTGTCAAACAAAATAAAAAATCCAACTAATAAGCACAACCAGCACTTGCTGGTGTTGCCAGATATTTGTCCTGAAGAGCAGAGACAGAACCTCCTCGCGAGTACCTGAGCCGTCCCGGGCCCGTTAACCCTTGACCTGCTGTGGCTGCTTTCCCCGTTCTCTCACCCCCCAGTGTTGGCTTATTCCACACAAGTGACTGTTGTGCCATTTTGTGTGGACAGGTGTGAAGCTAATGTTTATTGTGCACGGGAATGCATCTTGTAGTCCATGGAGGACACCACTACACACTTCATTCTGTTTTTGTATCAGTATCCAGAATACACAAATTAAATGACAACACCACATCTTCGTACACTGAAAAAAATAAAGCATTGGCTCAATGTAATAAAATTGAATTAATCAATCACACAATTTTTTTTTCATTGACTCAATCCAAAAAACTTAATTCATGACTAAATGAATTTAGTTTTTTGGATTGATTCAATGAAAAAAAATTCATGTGATTGATTCATTCAATTTTATTACATTGAGCCAATGCTTTATTTTTTTCAGTGTATATGGATGGATAACAGTAAAATTGTTTACTATTGTATTATAACTGCTGTGTTCATATAACAGTTTTACCATAATCGTGCTATTGTTGTAGTACTCTAACATCGAACAGATGTATGTTAAAGTTGAGTTTGAGCAGTACAGAATATTTCATCAGTCCTCAGCATTAATGAATGTTTATAAACGTACCTGTCTGTGCTGACAACAGAGCAACTTTTAATACTCCTTACTATATTGATTGTGCTTTATAATGCCATGTTGGCTGTACTGAAAGTCATTGTTTCCATTATGGAATCAAGCACTGGGTTTGTTTCAAGCGCTGCCTAATTTTGATACTACCTGTTTCATATACTACTCAGACAAAAAAAAATAACCTCTCTGTAGCCTTATTACAATGAGAAACTGAGATGATAGTTATTGGTTAGTCGTGAACTGTTATTGGTTGTATGGCATAGTCACAAAGGAATGATAAAATGGGAGGATTGCTGTCACTGAAAGACACACAGTAACCTTATCAAAGGTCAGAGCGCGTATGTCACTGTCGCTTTCAATCATCAGAAGCCCCTTCTCTGTAAACTCTGGAATATTTGTTTCATATCCAAATTGTATTAGGCCTACTACAGAATAAAATTGGTTTAAATTCCAAAAGACACACAAGCACGTCTTTGTTAGGGGTGATTTATCATTCCAGAAAACAAGAGCGAGATCTATCGGAAACATTTAATTAAAAGTAGCCTATTGTATTTAATATTCTTAGTACCTTTCAGTTATTCTGAACAGTGTCACTGCAAATTCTACAAACGTAGGAATGGACCTACATTTAATGGACGCTGTATAATGTCGTTTTGAGAAACAATGTGTCAATCTGGACTAGAGAAGCCGATTGCGAGCCTTGCTAAGCGCACTCGGCAGTGGCGGATGGCGTTACGCGCGCATTAAGTTCGGTGCGCACCGATGAAGCGTCAACAAGAAGCAAGAGGCAAGAAGCCAAGTATCACGCACTTCCATCAATGTGTGTTAACCTAATATCTGATGCGGCTTTAAATTTCAATTAAATATAGTGCGCAACCAAAGACAGATACATTGCACTGCTACTGTTTAAGCAATCAGCCAAATGACACTAGGGCCGTTAAACATTGCGCCCAACCATGCCACGCAATGATTCTGAAAACATAAAATAAAACAACACGATTTTTTGACAGAGAATGATGTACTAACTTCACAAAACACCCCACATTAACAGTTTTAGATAACACTTAAGTCGCGTGTTAGTAAAACAGAGAACTGACCAAATAAACTGTTGCTGAATCCGTCCCAAACACATGTTGCGGTGTTCCAAACCCATTCCTGCTTAACGCACGAGACCAAGGTGAAGCCGGTCCCAATAACGGACACGAGCAGGTCACTGGCGCTTATGTTTAAAAGCAGCAAATTAGTGGGCGTGCGCAGTCTCTTAAATTTATAGCAAAGTATAACCACGACAACATTGTTGCAAAAACCCAACACCCCTATCGTTCCGATGGTAAAGGCGAGAAGTTTGTACGTCCCAGTGGCGAAAATATAATGCTCCGCGTTTGTCTGCGTCCGACTTTCATTAAAAGAATTCATTGCGCGAGCTTAACTTGCAGCATCCTGATGAGCCTGAGCGCGCGGACGGCGCGCGGACCGGGGCTTCGTTCGTGGTGACGGCGCGCGGGTATTTGGCGCGCGCTGCTCTTCCATTTACGTCTTCTCCTCGATCCCTGTTGTACACGCGAGCGCCTATAGGGGAAATTAGGGCAATTGAGCACAGGGTGGTGGGATTTTAGTTCAGAGTGTCATAGAAATGATTGATTCAGTCGTCATTCGTCACGTGGAGTTATTGGCTGCTCGTCACCGCTGTGTAGTGGGTGAGTCGGAGTTGCCCGCTGACAAACACGAACCAGCCTGCAGCTCACTTCACTCATCTGGCACGCAGGCTGAGACGCTGCTGATAACGCGCTCTGTTAATGTGTGTCCAGCCCTCTGGTCCTCCCAGAGCGGCATGTACTTAACGATATAAAGTAACTCATCACGGATACACACCAGCCTCGTTTTCTGTTACATTTTCTATGAGAGATGAGGCTATATGTTTTCACTGATGAAGATTAACAACGTGGTATTTCTTTACCACAGCAACGTAAAATGTACCTAGGCTATATAATGTAGTCTATATAAATCTATTTATACTTGAATTGTCATCTAGAATTAAAACAAAATCTGGAAATTTGTATATATTTTTAATTTTGAATAGGCTGTAAATATGAGTTTATGATGTCAAGAAAAATTTTAGGAATAGTTGACAATGACTGTGACCATACTCCTGAAACTCAAATGAAACTTAACTCCAGACAGCTGTTTGCTATGTCACTACAAAGACGTTTCATTGCTGTTATTCCTGCCTTATCTCCGTTGTGGTACTTCCTTCTTAACGATCACGTAATTGGTTTGGCTTGATGTTTGCTGCCGGGTTCGTGATTGTAAAGCTTTGATCACGACGTCTCTTGGAAATGGGCCAATAAAAACCATCTGGGAAACAACACAGTAGAAAACACAACATCACGATCATTTACAGTGTTAACTTTAACGACGTTTCCTAAAAGACATGCGACCGTGATGAAATTATCCGATAACTGCAGAAAATCTGATTTTGTCAGTAATCTGACCAATGTGCGTTTACATGCACTTGAGTATTCCGATAATGGAAAACTCTGGGTTTACATGAGTCAGACAATAATCAAATTTCTACTCTGAAACCAGCCAGTAATATGACAGAATAATGTGATGTAAACTCCAAACTTCTAAAACAGAAAAATCCAAAATAAATAAAATAAAATAAAATAAAAATATTGATAAGGGAATATGAGCAGTGTTAAATCATATTACTAAAATTATATCCAACAGTCAGGCTGCTGCGCATATATTTTTATTTGGGTTGGGGGCAGGGCGGGGCGGGGCGGGGCGGCAGTAGTGGTTGAGGTGAGGATTGATGGGACACAGAAAGAGTGAATCTCTCACTCATGTTCGCTTTCCAGCCTGTTATATTAATCAAAAGTGTGGTTGCCTGCCTGTGCAGAACCCAGAGTACCTTCAGATAGTATCTTTCCCTAGCACTAAATAAATCACCCCTCTGGAGATTGAACTTGCCATCTTTGTTTTGTGTGTGTGTGGGTGCTGTTGTAATGACTCCATCACAGTATAGCCTGCTTGTAATAATCATTCCAGTGTATCAGTGTGCATTACATTCACTGCAAGCAGATGGATCCTATTTTGTAGGCTTTCCTGGAGACTTTAATTAGAATTTCATAAATGTGTTGTCCTCCTTTGCCTTGAGGAAAAGTCCATATTATTGTACTGCAGCACAGAAGCAGAGCCTGACCTGATTTCCCTATCAAATAGGCAATTTTTAAATAGTACTGAATATATAATACAAAAATATATTTACAAATATGTTTACTGCTAGATTGTCATGCATACTAAAACTTACATGTTTAAGTATTAACAGTAAACACATATGATATAATGTCTCTTCTACACTTTCCCACATGTTGAGAGATGTTGCTCCAGCAGGTCATTCAGGAACGAGTCCATGGGCACAATGTGCGTGACTATTGTTTCAACACCATTCTGTGATTTATGCCTTGGCTGCTCCCTGTGTATTCGAACCTGCATCAGACATGTCAGACTCTTTCAGTTCTCCCACTGAGACTATGTTAACTGAATTCCTGTAAAATGACCTGTAGAATAACAGCTACACCACCAAATGTGACGTGAGCAGATGTATGTGGAGGCACTTGTGGACTGAGCTCGTCCACGTGCTATTACATGTCTTTGATTCGGTTTCCTCCCCTTGTGGTGCAGATGAGTCTAAGCTCATCTGAGTATTACAGCCATGTGTGTCTCTGTCTCACCGTCATGCTCTGGTGTGCGTCCTCTCCTGTGCCTGAACTTCCTTTTAGAGCTAAAACAACACACGGCAGAGCTGGAAGCTCATTTCAAGGCACTGCTGACTGAAAGCATTTTCCTTCATCCCTGAAGTCTTTTACGTTGCTCTCTCTCTCCCTCTCTCCTTTCTTCCCTTTCTGCCTGCACTTCTGTCATTTTTATTGTTGTTACTTTATGCTGAGCACCTTGAGAATGGTAAAACTAATCGAATATTCTTCCAATCCAGAACATGAAACGCTTCTTATATTTCCCAGCGGAGTGTTTCAGTAAGAGGACTGTTCTTCCTTCCTAATAAATGAGACAGAGTACATAGGCAGAGCTTGCTGTCTTACCATGTGAACGCATGCAGGCAGGTTGAGGTGGGCACACACAGCCCTCACTATTTCAGTGAATAATTTCAATTTTGGTGCACAACATTTTGCCGCTTTTAAGTTGACAGGCTGCTTTCCTTTCCCGTGTTTAAGTGCTGCCTTTGGTTTCCACTGATTTGTCACTACACACAAAACATCTTAATCAAATTCCCCACACCAGCTCTCCATTCCCTTGTGTTTTCTGGCATGCAAAAGCTACAAAAAGACAAGACACAGTGTCTAAAAAAGGTATTTTAATGTCTCTGCTTTCGAGCTTGAATGTACAATCACCCTTGATGTTCTACTGTAGAGATATTTAGGTAACAGCATTACAGATGGAACAGGTCACAATAGGATAAAATCCACAATTTTGATTTATTTATAGAAATATAAATGTGCCTCCAACAAGCTGATTTTGTCAGTCTAAGTGATCCATCTAGGATTTTTTATAGACATTTAAAACTTCTAACACTTCACACATTGACAGTGTTTGTGCTCTCACTCTTCTTAGCCACTTTTTTCTCCATAAAGATTTATTCTGGGACACAAATATCTGCTATTTTAAGCAATCAGATATACTCTTTAAGTAGCACTTATAGTTTCAGAATCTTAATTAATTAAGCATGCTTGATGCTAATTGAATGCCTTGTTATTGATTTTGTATAAGACCCTTGAAGCGGTCCCTCTTCTTCTAAGTGGCCTGTAGCTACAAGGATTACTCTCCTGTAGATGTTACTCAGGCAGTGCCTGCAAACACAGCTCAATTGTGTTTTAATTGGTGTAAAGAATATGGGAAATTTCAAGCCTGCTTCTCTACTTCAGAAAATTATTGTGTAATAATTGTGTGACTGCATGGATGTACAATGGTTTTCAACACTAAATTAACGCTAAATTAATTATCCTCCATTATCATCACCCTGTTCAAAACAAATTCAGAATCCACAATTTCTACACTTGCCTGTAGCCTTATTTGCAGCAACATAGATTGAAACTGTCATGTAACTCATATGACCTTAAAAATAAAAGATCCATTTGTCGTGTGACCTAACCTCTTATTCTTTGATCAAATAGGCACAAACAAGCCAAGTGGTTGTAATAATTAACTGAACATTTGCAACATGATATTTAACTTAATGTTCAAGTTGTCAGTTATCAGAAACTAACCCTACCCAATAAAGTTATAATTTCTCAACAGAAACCACCAAAGAAAGACTTAAGTAGTGCAAAATTTGTAGTAATGTGAAAAGAGTGTAAATAGTTAGGGCCTTTGGAAGTAAAAAATTATCTGAATTTCATCTGTGAGTGTGAGAAACACATGTTTACGTATCGCAATGCCAGAAGTATAATGTGTTGCTATGTGTTGCTATGCATGTCACTATATCTAGTAAGCAGATCTAGTGTTTGACTCTAAAATGCTGTAATGAATCAGGCAATATGTTATGGTTCCCTTTTCGAATGAATCAAAGACTGAAATGTGAAAACCAAATTATTCCCAGCAGTGGCTTTATAGGTGCATTGTGGAAACCAGAGCAACCCTGCTTGGACCCCTAAAGCTTAAGCTAAGAAGTGAGAATTATCATATAGGAGTAGTTTCCTAAATGCCCTGAATTAGATGTACATATCCCCCCCTCTCTCTCTTAAGTGAGCTGACATGGTCTTATCATTTCAAATGGACTTGTCAATCTCGGGTATCTTTTTCTGAGTTCGTACTTCAATTAGCACGTTTTCCAATCATGTCCACTGATCAGTGCCAGGGTTCTGCTAAAGTGCCCTGTGCTTTGGCCTGGGAGAACAGGTGTGGCAGGTGTCCTGCCTCTTACACTACAGAAGGGCATTAAAGCCCAGATTAAAGAGACGGGGCAGGTTCTGGGATCACACACATTGTGAGTCACTACTCAACAATGTTTTGCTTGTATTTTATTACCTTCCTGATTTCCACCTCACATCGGCCACCCACCCCTCCACATACTACATGCCATACACAGAGAACATTCTTGCAGGCATCCAAATTCACACCTCTATCCTATCCACACACAGCCCTCGGCACCTTCAAATCAGAAATCTATTTGCGGCTCATCATGAAGAGTCTCCATATGCCCGCTGGCCCTGTGTGACAGACAGAATTAGAGTGTCCTTAGCAAGGTGCTGCTCTGGCTGCTCTACAGCCACACAATGCACCGCTAAAACCTTTGAGTGCATCGGTACGGCCACGCTGTGCTAGCTGACTGATGACTGGGTCTGCATTACAGTCAACCCGCTGCCTGTGTTCTCCTAAGACACCGCGTTCCCTGCCTGCCTCACACTCCTGGCACTCTGTATTCACATTAAGTCCCCGTCACCCCGGACCATGTTGGCCTTCCTTTAGAAGACGGCGTGCTGATGTTATCGTGCTCAGTATGTGCTCACACTCTCACACGTGCATGTCTTTATTGTGCACAGAAGGTGCTGTCACTTAAAACAGTTGTGGCTTAAGTCCTCACAAACATCGTTATCTTTCATTTTAATCTGAGGATTTGCATGTTGCCGTCTTCTTAGAAACGGTTAACCAGCAAAGCCTGTGGCAGGTAAATGGAATCTTGGTTTACTTCATGGCTCCCAAAATATGTCCTTACTATGGAACATGGAGGCTGTCTGAATGCTAAGAGGCTGTGAAAATGTGAGCACATACTTTTTCTAGCTCTCTTCAGAGTTCTTCTCAGTCAGATAGTTCCACGCTGTCCTCACCCGATGACTTGGACACACTCTACAGCCACACTTTCTGAAACACTCAGTACTCTCACTCCTGTCAGGAATAGACTAGTCCCATAAATCACTGTTCTGCATGGTTCACCACAGAGCTCAGAGCTATGAAAACCAAAGCTAGGTGTCTCGAGTGCCTGTACAAAGAAACCAGCCTGAGTGTTCATCTTCACTGAGCGAGTCTCCAAATACAAGGTTGCTCTAAATACTGCCCACTCCTAATATCCTAACATCATAAATGGTGGTCGTCGCGGGCCCCAAATTCTCTTTAATACCATAAAAAAACTTATTTGACCTCATTCCCCATTCATTCCCAATTAATCTTGTTCCTTGTCAGGGCTTTTTGGTTTTAAATTTCATGATAAAGTGATCAAAAAGTTCAAGCACTGTTGTGTGGTAACTCATTCTTCTTTTTCATAGATACTCTCCCTCAGAATCCTGATAGTTGTCTTTGTGTCTTTCCCACTGCCAATTATTCCACCGTGTCTCACATTACTAAATCATCTCCCTGTTCGTGTCAGCTTGACCAAGCTCCAGCTGCTCTTCTTACGTCCTTTTCTTCTTTTGTTTCCATTCATATTGCTCATCTGATTAATGTGTTTTTCATTAAGTACTGTCCCTCCCTCTCTCAGGACCGCTGCAGATATATTAAAGAAACATGGATTAAATGATCAGACCCATCTCCAATCTTTCTTACCTAAAACGTCAAAGTAATTGAAGGGGTTGCAGCATCACAGCTTCAACATTTCTATCGAGATATAATTTGTACAAGTCCTCTTAGTCTGGTTTTCTCAAGGACTGTCAAATTAACGTGTTACGATGATTTGATCACAGGAAAAATTCAACATTAATTATTGGCCTTCTTCTGTGTCCTTTGACCGGTGCATCATTGACAGTTGTGGTCCCTGTAACATGACGAAGACAAATGAAACTGCACTCCTTGTCCACTTAATGGCAGATTAACCTTTTAAAAAAATCCAGACGGAACTGTGAAAAGAAGCACTGTGCTCTGCAACAAGGAATGTTCATACCACCAGAGTACTTCAAGCTTGAGATATCTCCACAGCTACAGTGGATCAAGCATTCAAATGCACACTAACAAGTCTACCAGTGACCAACTTAGAATATGGACTGTATGGATAGCTGTGGCCTGTAGACCATTTTCGTTGGTAGAAGAGGACAGAGGTCTATCCGAGGTTTTACAGACAGCATCTTGGGACACAGCTTATCTGCCTCCGACTGTCATGTTATGCATCTGAAATAAAGGGATATGTAACTATGACAGTTATTCATTCTTGGACTGACTCATCTTGTCACAGTCAGTACCACCCCCGGCTTCTCTGTCTCCTTTATTTCCTTTCCTGACTTTATTTTCTTCCTGGTTTTCTCCATGTGCTTACTGTTTATATTTTGGTAGTCACGCCCCACATTTAGTTCTCTGACTTTCATTGTTGGTTTCACCTATTCCTTGTGCCCCCGGTCATTATGCCACTGTCGGCTTTTAGCCATTCTGCCGTGTTTGTTGATTTCATGTTTATAGTCTGTTCTGTTTTGTGCTAGCTTGTTCATTTATTTTTTTACATTTTGTGGTTGGCTTTCTGTTTATTATGTCTCCTGGATCTGCTCGTCTCTGTACCCTCACTCAGAACTTTCTAAATGTCCCCGATCATCTCGTTCCTCTCTTTGTGTCCACCTCGCTATCGCTCACCGTTACACAACTGCGGAAATTCATTTGAACTGTAATTTTTTAATTATATTCATAGCACAAAGTGATGAATGTGATTAGTTTAGATTAATTAATCACAGAGCATGTAATTAAATCCATTTTTTAAATCGCTTGACAGCGTTAGGTTTCATACGTCGCACAGTACTGAGACTGGCAGCTGAAATGTTACCAGTGATCTATTGTTTTCAGCTGATGTTGGTTTTCTCAACACTCTTCTGGTTCCTTAGGTTCTTGCAGCAGCGTTGATGGTCATCTACTGATATTATTGGCTTAGCTCTTCATTGGTTGCTGTAATATCTTACTAATAGACAATACATTTTGACAATTCAATTCAAGTTCACATAGTTTGTCCTTGGAAATCGTTTAATTTTATATATTTATCCTCTAGGCCAGATCATACGTATTAATGGCTTTAAATTTTACTGCTATGCTAATAACATTCAGGTTTACATTAGCACTGCTGCCCCAACAGCTTTCGACCAGGCTTTGAGTTCACAGCCCTACAACTCTGGCTACACAATAACTACTTTAAACTTAATTCTAGTACCGCAATGCCAAATTCTAGGGCCTAAATGGCTACTTTTCTGTTTCTCAAACCTCACAGCTGATGTTGAGTTTGTTACTATTAGTCCAGCTCGAATGATTAAAAACCTTAGCTGCCTGAGTCTTAACTCACGTTTGCATCTCATATCTAGTCAGTCACTAAAGCTGCATTTTATCATCTGCCCAACATTGCGGGTCTTCGCCTGTATGCACACTGATAATTATTCAAGCATATTGATAAACAGTTTCATTTTCTCCTGCATTGATTACTGTAACTCATTTTTATAATCTTCCTGCTAAATTTATCAACTGTCTTCACTATATCCACATCTCAGAAGCTAGAGTCCTTACATTGCCCAAGCATGGCGTACACATCACACAGGTCTTCTAACCTTCAAAGCTCTTCATGTTCTTGCTCCTACCGATTTGAGGTTTTGAAGATTGTTTAGCACTCCTGCTCCTAAAGTGCCCCAGTCTCCCCATAACTCTTCTTCTCTTTACCTTAAAAACTTCGAAAACCTTCGTCTTCACTGTTCAATATTCTTCCCTTTTTTGTCCTTAAGGTAAAACCTTCTTGGGTTTGTGAAACGTGCTATATAAGTTTAATGTATTATTACAGTTGGGATCGATACAGACATACTGTGATCAGGATGAATGAGGGAAGTGTGTGTCTCAGAGTGACACATTAAAGCTGCCCAAGCGTCAGCAGCCAAGACAGCTTGTAAAGAATTAGATGTCAGAGGAACAATAGAAAATACATGCTGACTTTTACTATGTCCTCACATGGGTGGTTTCTCAGAAGTTCACTATCTAGCAAAACTGAGAGAATGCTTTTCTATCTAGTGAATACCAAAATCAACGTCATAATTAAGATAAATGCATTTTTGCATAATTGCAAAATTGCATGTTTCCTATTTAGTCTTCATGAGTCCTTGTAGCCCTACATCACATTCTACACTCACCGGCCACTTTATTAGGTACACCTTGCTAGTACTGTGTTGGACCTGCTTTTGCCTTCAGAACTGCCTTAATCATTCGTGGCATAGATTCAACAAGGTGCTGGAAACATTCCTCAGAGAGTCTGGTCCATATTGACATGATTGCATCACGCAGTTACTGCAGGTTTTGTCAGCCGCACATTTATGATGTGACTCTCCCGTTCCACCACATCCCAAAGGTGCTCTATTGAATTGAGATCTGGTGACTGTGGAGGTCATTTGAGTACATTGAACTCATTGTCCTATTCAGGAAACCAGTCTGCCCGTGGAGTTCTGCTTAGCTCTAGAAACTATCAGCATTTCATCAGTGGACTGCTGCTGAAATATTCACAATAATGACAGATGTGTAAATCAAGACAAGTGTAGGAGGCAGAGTAAGGGCATATTCAATCGCCTTGATGAGGTCTAATGGTGTCGTGTTAGACCACAGACTGCTGTGCATGGGGTCAAACTGAGGGTGGGTGTTGGGTGAACAGAGAGATGAGATGTATCTCTATATTGAGGTCTGCAGGTGCTCTCTCCATGCCTGTGTCTCAGTCACGCCAGCATCTGTGTCTCCCCACAGGGCAGTGGGAGTACATTTGGTCCAGCATGCCAATGCAATTTTTAAGTTACCCCAACTCTAAGCAGCAGTATTTCAGTTTAGGCACATGAACATATATCAGTAAAAATACTTCCACAGCAGAAACTGTACAGTAGTAAAAATACTTCCACAGCAGAAACTGTATGGTAGAAGTCTTTCAACAATGAACAAATTAATTCAACACTGGGGATTTGCTGTGTAGTGCCCTCCGTGTCTCTGTGACTTATTTTTCTTTTCATATTTATCAGTGTTTCTCATATCTTCTCTCATTCCCCCATAACGTATATTTGGATGACTTTACTATCTATTTTGTTGTAATGCAGCATGCGCTGTGGAGCGAGAAGGCGGACACAAATGCAACCAAATAGCTACCAAAATCGGGGTGGTATAGGTCAAATCATTGACGCAGTCCGAACAAGAAACAGAATCAACACGCAGAGACATAACGCATACTACATACTCATAAAACAAACGCGGGTAGAACGCAGAACAAAACTAGATTGCAAGGACACGGGACACAAACGATAGGGCAGCGAAACGAGGAGTCCTTACAAAACAGGAAGCACAGACACGGCAGAGTACAAGAAACACAATGAACACCAGAGAACAGGAATACACCAGACACCAGACTAGGGACACACGGAGACTATAAATGAACAATACGAACAAGGACTAACTAGACACAGGTGGGAACACTCTCCCATCCTTCCTTTATACTGAATTGTCCACATTAATCACTCAGGGAATGTTTATATTTATGCTGCTACTGCGAGGGTCTTCCTTTGTTCCTGCTATATCATAGCATTTTGTCATGTTTCTGTTCAGTCTAGTTATACTATAGGTCAGGCGTACTCAACTAAATTTGTCCGCGGTCCAATTTTGGCAGATACCTGTGACCTGAGGTCCGGGGGGGGGGTTGTGGTGTTTTGTCCGAAACGATATGTGGTAGAAACACCCCTCAAAACAGGGGAATGAACATTTACCTGACCAATTTTAATGTTGCTATGTGTTTCAGGTTTGAAAAGTGCTGGAATTTAGGTTAAAGTACTTTAAAATGCTTTAAATTGTAACTACTTGGTTTCACAACAAATATCTGTCTGACTGAATAGTTCTCTTGTATTAGGTTAACAAATACGAGCCTCTTGTAATTCCAGGACGAAACATGAGAATGTGAAGACGTGAAGATTGGGCGTTTTTAAAATAAACAACCATTAAATAATGTGATAAAAAGCGAATTATTTCGAGTATATGTATAAATATTTAACTTAACATGCTGGGAAATATTATATGTATAAATATAAATATATGTATAAATATTTAATGTTTAACATGCTGGGAAATATTGAAATGGACCTTGAAAGTGACGTACAAGTGCTTGAATTCCACCTTGTAAAGGTGTATGAACCCTGAAAACGTGACTTTGTTCATTGCGCTGAAGCGCGGCGCGCGCGAAGTTACAAAATTCGAGAGGTGCACGACCTCGCGAACCGACAGCGCGCGAGGCACTCGCGCACACGCGGAGCCACAGCGATTACGTCATTTTCGCCGCGCGGACCCTCGCGCCGCTCGCGAAGCGTCAACCAGGCTTGTAGCCCGGGGGTGGCGAACGTAAGTTGTTGAGCGGGGGTGGCAAACGTAACACTCGTGACGGAGTGTTTTTTCAATAGCCCTGAAATAAATGTTACGGTTTTGTTTTGGTCCGTATCCAGTTAATCAGGAATGTGATTGGGTCCGGACAGGACTGCGTTCGGGTCCGGATCCGGACCGCGGTCCGCCAGTTGAGTACCCCTGCTATAGGTATTTACTGTAATGTCATTTGCTTAAACACACTGAGTTTACTCATAGTGACAAAACATTTGCATTGTTGTCTTTTCTACACTGTTTTCCCCGTGGTGATATCTGGTGTGGGTCTTTCTTCATTTTCCTTCTGTCTATTTATGCTTTGTATTTTCCTTCGCCGCCCCTCACACTTTCCTAGCCCTCGCTCAGGTATCCCTGGTTTTTGTTGTTACATCGGCCGCATGCTGCCCATAAAGGGCACTGTGCCCCGCTGCCAGGACTCCTACCCTCCCAGCTGGTCCCTGGTTCATCATTAGCCATGGTCATCTTCACCTTGCACTCCACAGCCCACCGGGTAAACCCCTGTGCTCACACCCACAAGAAGGTGCATGTTTCTTAAACTAATTAACCACTATGCTTTGCATGTGCAAGTTTGCTCCACTGAGTGCATGAGGATGTGTGATTACCAGAGGCTCAAATGGACTCTGCAGGTGACCTTCCTACCTGTGCAGAATGAGGACATGCTCTAATGCTATGCGATCATCAATGGATATTTCATTATTATTGTTGATATGAAATAATCATGTTAATAATCAATAATGTTTTTTGTGTTTGTTTTTATTGTCAGAAATGTTCCGTTAATTCTAAAGTAAGGAATCATTGCCATAATCGATTCATTTCTGTAAAAATGGACAAACACAGTAATGATTTGTTTATGAACTAAACAAACGAATGTAAGAGATTAGTACAGCGGGTACAAACAGCATATGGACTGTTATAAAAGTCTACAAATAAATATTAATATTATTCCTTTTAGCAGTACCTATGACCACCTCCTGTATTTCTGCATGTTCCTAGAGGAGCTTGAAGCTTCTACCGGTGATCCAGTGTCTCCGACATCACGGTGTCAAACCTTCAGAATGAACCATAACACAGCGAGATGTGTTTGTGTGAAAGCAATGTGGCATTAACAGTGTCACATCTGATCCTTCCATCTCAGCCGCTTCACCCATCAGAAACCACACGACTCCCACGCTCTTCCACACACTTTCACCGCACCTAACCACCCTGCTTATCGATCGCACCTCTTCTCAATCTACTCACCTCTCCCTGTGTACTTGAGCCCCGGGTTTCAATTTCATCTCGTGAAGTTTTGCTGCAAGTTCATATTAGTTCCTAAGTCTTCTTAGTTGGTGGCGTGTGTGTGTCTCACCTCCTCCTGTTGTTGTTGTTGTTCCTGTTGTTGTCGTGTTCTTTGTTTTGGATCAGTGTGGCGAAGACCTGCGATGTTGGGCAGGTGATAGAATCCAGCTTTAGTGACTGACTAGATGTGAGACGCAAAGGTGAGTTAAGACTCAGAGACAGCTCAGGTTTTTAATCATTCGAGCTGGACTAATAGTTCTGGCAGCTGATCCAGGACGCTACTGCACAGCTGGCACTTAAATGTGTGTTACTCCACTCCAGAAGAAGGATAACGGGCGGCAGCTGTACAACACTAACGATGGGCGTGTCAGTACGTAGGTGATTGTGAGCGAGGGAGTGGCGTGTTGTGGTGTGGGCGTCTCCCCTGTGCTCGGAGCCCGGCCTACTGTGACAAGAACAAGCCACCAGTGGTAAGTGTAACTGAACACTGTGCACTTCTTATGTGAAGTCTTTATGTTTTTTTCGAAGAACTTCTTTGCCAAGGCAAAAAGACAGGAGTGGGATCTTTCTCACCTCCTTATACAACAGCTGAGTAGATGATTATGGATGCGGTCACTGGGACAACCCTTTGAACCCTGTGGGCAGCATGTGGTCTTTAGTGTAGGACACATCTCTCTGACTCCACCCTCTCATCCTGCAGCATGTAGCACAAGGCCAATTACAGGGACCTGAAGTATTTGTGTCTTGGACTGCGATTGATTTGTAGATGCCCTCAATTAGTGTCTGGAGCATTTACAAAGGGGAAAATTAATTGGAAAAACGTTCAGTGATGAAACACCTCAGTACCTTTTCATCTTTGTGATCTATGATGATGGGATCAGCAATGTCAGGGTGTGGTTCCATGAAAAGGGCTCTCTTTTGGTATGGCTAAGGTCTCCAACACTACACAGGCAACGCTGATATCTCTCTTATTTGGGGCACATCTGAGCCCATGAAAACAGGTGAATCATGATGTTACGTTACCAGTTACGCCCTGGTTTATAAAACTGCCACAACAAAGTAGAACTTTGGGCCAGGATGTGATTATGGCATCAAGTGGTAATTACAAGCATACCATATGTCCCCTACCAGCAAACCACTGAAATTTCTCATAAAACATACATACAAAAAAAAAAGAGAGAATGTGAAAGACTACAATGCACATCAATGCTGTGGAATCCACTCAGCTAAGGATCTACACCTTTCAGAGAGTACATATTGGGCAAAGTGAGCAGGTTCATCTAAGAAAGATGAAGCATTGGTCATTGATCTTCACCTCCAGCCCTCCAGGTTTCACATGCGACCCATCTTGACTCGCTGTCTTTCAAGACCACTCTCCTAGACTCCAGCTGCTTAAGTGAACATGTACAGTCTGAACATCGGAGTCCCTCGCTGTTTGTGATTTGGTCTTTGTATCTCCTTCCATTACTAACACGGGACTGAAGCAACATTAAATTACATTTGCATTGTATTTTTTGCCATTTACCAGACACACTTATCCAGAGACACTTTCTATGTTCTTTGCCATCTGTTCACAGAATGCATCCTAGATAGATCAGAATTCAAGATACCACTGAACCAGACTACTACTACACTACAGGAATCAGTGCATTACCTAGTATTAGAAATAAACATAGGCTCAAGCAAATAAACAGAAATAAACATGCAGGCAAGCATCAAGGTTTTATATCTGAACTGGACGCCATTTAAGAGAATGCAGCGGGACAGTTGTAACGCAGCGGGGCAGTTGTAACGCAGTGGGGCAGTTGTAACGCAGCGGGGCAGTTGTAACGCAGCGGGGCAGTTGTTAACGCAGCGGGGCAGTTGTAACGCAGCGGGGCAGTTGTAACGCAGCGGGGCAGTTGTAACGCAGCGGGGCAGTTGGTTGATGAGGAGGCAGACGCAAGTGCTGAGAGGAGCAAGATTTATTAAATACAAATGAGGGTCATTGAACCAGTCTGGGCTCATAACAGGTAGGCAATCAGAGATGGGACAAGAACCAACACGGAGAGACATGAGCAAACTTAATCTGCACAGTTGAATCAGAGACAAAACCAAAATAAGGGGAAACAAAGGAGACTCCAAACAACACAACAAGGAAGAAAAGGAAGACAGATAGGTACAAGAACTAAGAGACTTACAATGACCAGCAAAACCAAAGAGAAAACACAGGGTTTAAATACAAGACTAAACGAGCTTCCAAACAAGACACAGGTGGGGATGATAATCAGGGGGCGGGGTTACAAAATGACATCGGCATGGCAGGAGATGGAAAACCAAAACGAGATGATAGATAACAGAGGAGGGGCTAAACAGAACACAACAACAAGACTGACAGGTGGGGCGGAGCCAGACGTGACAACTATGCCGTGTGAATTTAGGAAGATTGAAGACCATCCTCAAAAAATGCTCAGGACTGGGACACTTAAAAGAATATCTCTAAGCAAAGAGGTTGGAGGTAAAGGCTGTTGTTCCACTGGAGACCTCTGTAATGAAACTTATCACCAGTCTGCATTTAGATCAGCAGCACAGGGGCACTACACCTGAGTCACGAAACACTTTCTTTGATCAAATGGTCCACTATTTCTTTTAAATGCCTTTTTGTACGACTCTCGATAGGACACTTATACTCTCTCTCTCTCTCTCTCTCTCTCTCTCTCTCTCTCTCTCTCTCTCTCTCTCTCTCTCTCCCACCCTTTATTGTCCTTCTCTGTACACTCTGTAGCACCCAGGGAGCTCTCATTCATGTGACATATGACATTTATGTGAACTTATTGGAATGTGCAGCCAGTGACCAGGTATAATACACCTGGAGAATGTGGCATTTACTGCTTGGTCAAATGGAACATCAAATTCCATTGTGTTTAGGTGCCATGACAATCACCTCATTAACAATGCTGCAGGATTATTAAGATTTTCTTGTGTCTGGGTGGAGTTTGCATGTTCTCCCTGTGCTTGGGTGGAGTTTGCATGTTCTCCCTGCGTCTGGATGGGCTTCCTCTCAGTTCTTTGGTTTCATCCCACATTCAGAAGGTGCATGTGTGCCTTGTCTGGACTTTGGTTCTGTTCATGTGCATCTGCTTCCATGACAGGCGCAGGCTCCAACCCTGAACTGAGTTTAATGGGTCTGGAGGTTGGATGAATTTGATAGTGTATATGAATCTGTCACATTTCCCTGTGTGTGTATGTGTGTAATAATATCGCATTACTCAATCTGCTATAGACTGAATGATGGACTCCTGTCAACATCTTCCACGCTGTATGTTTTCTCCTCTTCTTTCCATGGCTCATTCTGTTGCATTTCTCTTTCTTCTTCTTTTCCTCCTGAGCTGACCTGTCAAAGGCTTGGCCTTAGTTATCAGAATACCTTTTGACAATACCTCTCCTTAGACTCAACCTTTCTCTCCAAGCGAGGAACTGCAGTGCAGTTCTGACTTACAGCATTCTGGGAGGCAGAGAAAGTTTTTACCTTTCAGTGACATTCCAATAACCTCTTCGTACAAGCATTCAAATTCAAACTGGGGACGATGAGGGTCTTATAATAGGAAAGAGAGAGTGAGTTTGATGGACATTCCTGCAATATTGGAATGACTCTGTCGAACAAACTCCTTTTCCATCAATGCTCACCTTTATATTGCCCCGGGGAACCAGAAATTGGTTTTAAAATCTACCGCCAATCTTTCATGGATAAATCATCAACACGATGCTGTAATGAAAATGATTCTGTTACCATAATACTCTTGCTGAATTGTCCATCTGTACAATTCTACTGCCCTGGGGTTGTTCTGAAGAGGTCCTGTCCCCTGCCCTCAATATTCCAACTCACATATGTTTGCTTTTCCTCTTCAATGTCCTATTGCCATGGAAACCCAGCAGGCTCTGGACATCATATTGTGTCCTTCCCCTGTGCAGTGGCTGATTGATTTAAATGGATCTAACTCTGAATCTGATGGCGGTGAGATAGCTGCCTGTTGCGGAAGGTGAGCTGGCACTTGTGGTTCTCCTTCTCATGGTGGTGTGCTGTTGAGGATAACAGGACACGGTCACACACAATCACCTCTCTGACGCCGACTGCTGTTTAAGCTGACAGTGCCTCAACATCTCCAAGACACAGGGCAGAGGTTATAGCAGTTGGTTTGAGTTCATCCTTTTATATATCAACTATATCAACACTTTACCCATTGTTCAAATTTTTAAGCTCCAAAATGTGCACAAGAACATTGTCATTGCTCATTTTACATACACTGTGTGCTTTAATGTGACATCTGTCATGCCATTACATTGCTACAACTGTACACCAGGTAAAATGTGCCATATTTTTGTCAATTGTGATTTTTTCACCGCAATCGAAATTTGTCCTCCGCTTTTTACCCATCTATGCAGTTAGAACACACACACACACACACACACACACACACACACACACACACACACACACACACACTAGTGATTACTAGGGGGCTGTGGATCACCCATGCCCAGAGCGGTGGGCAGCCCTAGCCCGGCGCCCGGGGAGCAGTTGGGGTTAGGTGCCTTGCTCAAGGGCACCTCAGTCATGGCCTCAGGTCTGGTAATCGAACCCACGACCCTCTGGTCACAAGACCAGTTCCCTACCACCAGGCCATGACTGCCCCTACTGCAATGTACATTCCTACTTTATACACACAGCCCCTGTTGCCCATGTTTACATATAGAGACCCATTCCAAAAAAAACTAAATATCATGCATTCAAATTAATTTGCATGATTCCATTAAAAAGGGTAAACATTCATTATTATAGATGCAGGGCCCACAATTTAAATAATTTCAAATATTTATTTGGGCTGCCAGCTCATTAACCCACAAAAACAGGATTTCAAAAATTTTGAATACTGTGGAGAAATCAGCTCAAACTTTCTCAGTTTTTGCAGAGAAAAAAAAAGAAATTAGGATCAAATTTACATTTACATTTACATTTACGGCATTTAGCAGACGCTCTTATCCAGAGCGGCTTACAAAAGTGCTTAGTCAGAATATGCATCTCTATCTAGTATAAACAGGTTTAAGTCCAAACTACTCGAGCTCAAGCACTGCCATAAACAGTTGCCAGTGCTGATACCTAGAAAGAAGACAACAAAATATAAGATTAGACACAGAGCAATACCTAGCAAGACTAAAATACCTACAAGACTACATGCATCAAATCAATCAAAATATGGTACTTTCAAAACTTTTTTGGAATGGGTCTGTATATTGGTACTGTAATCTCTGCACATACCCTGGTACTCTCTGTGTATGTCTGTTGTCTGTTTACTCTCATCATCTGCTTGTATAACTGCACTAGAGAATATCACGAGTGTTTCATTATATCCCTGCACAATTATTATAGACCTATTAGCCCTCTATTGGTATATTGACAGTAAAACAGCATTGAATTTTCATCAGACCTGTCACATTCCAAAGCAAAATGTGTGCCCACATGTTATCAAAGCCTTGCCTCAGACAAAACATTGTTAAAGGAATGGTATGACAAAAAAATCGAATTCCCTGTAACGCCTGGGGCATTATGGAGCGATGAGGGGGACGCATGTGCTGAGCAGAGCGAGGTTTATTAAGGGAGTGTCCATCATCAGAGTCGGGGTCACGGTCCAGGTTCATATAGCCAACACGAATACTTATGGTGAAAAAACAGAACTGAACAGACTAACAAAAGGAAATGAACAGAACACTAATGAACGAACTATATGAATGGGACTTGAATTTTCTCAGACATAAAAATAGTATATGTAATTTGCAAGGAAGGCAGGACGCAAAGACGAGTTGTCATAGAAAACGTGAAAGTTTAATGGGTTGTGATAGTGCACACAATGAACATCTAATACACAAATGTGCAGACTCAGACGAGGGACATTGTGTGACGAGGGACATTGTGTGAACACACATTATATATCTGTAACTAAATAAGACCAGTCGAGCCACAGGTGAGACGGATGAACACAAGTGACACGGATCAACACACCCTACACCAGGCGTACTCAACTAAATTTGTCCGCGGTCCAATTTTGGCAGATACCTGTGACCTGAGGTCCGGGGGGGGGGGGGTTGTGGTGTTTTGTCCGAAACGATATGTGGTAGAAACACCCCTCAAAACAGGGGAATGAACATTTACCTGACCAATTTTAATGTTGCTATGTGTTTCAGGTTTGAAAAGTGCTGGAATTTAGGTTAAAGTACTTTAAAATGCTTTAAATTGTAACTACTTGGTTTCACAACAAATATCTGTCTGACTGAATAGTTCTCTTGTATTAGGTTAACAAATACGAGCCTCTTGTAATTCCAGGACGAAACATGAGAATGTGAAGACGTGAAGATTGGGCGTTTTTAAAATAAACAACCATTAAATAATGTGATAAAAAGCGAATTATTTCGAGTATATGTATAAATATTTAACTTAACATGCTGGGAAATATTATATGTATAAATATAAATATATGTATAAATATTTAATGTTTAACATGCTGGGAAATATTGAAATGGACCTTGAAAGTGACGTACAAGTGCTTGAATTCCACCTTGTAAAGGTGTATGAACCCTGAAAACGTGACTTTGTTCATTGCGCTGAAGCGCGGCGCGCGCGAAGTTACAAAATTCGAGAGGTGCACGACCTCGCGAACCGACAGCGCGCGAGGCACTCGCGCACACGCGGAGCCACAGCGATTACGTCATTTTCGCCGCGCGGACCCTCGCGCCGCTCGCGAAGCGTCAACCAGGCTTGTAGCCCGGGGGTGGCGAACGTAAGTTGTTGAGCGGGGGTGGCAAACGTAACACTCGTGACGGAGTGTTTTTTCAATAGCCCTGAAATAAATGTTACGGTTTTGTTTTGGTCCGTATCCAGTTAATCAGGAATGTGATTGGGTCCGGACAGGACTGCGTTCGGGTCCGGATCCGGACCGCGGTCCGCCACTTGAGTACCCCTGCCCTACACATATGGACATAACCAGACATAGACTACACCTAATCATGCCCAAATATGTACTGTATGTACATTAATATGAACATTCATGTTACAAGTTTGTTATATTGACACCCTTCATGTAAAATGCTGTAATTTTTCTTATTCAGTCCTCACATTCAATCTACTGACCCATCTGAAAGAAACTTCCTCTCACCCATCCAGCCACATGTCAGAATGGCGTTTAGTTTCTATGGTCGCTACAGCGTCCATTCTATCTCCCAGTAAATTTCTTTATTCTTATTAATGGGAGACAAGATGTCCCTTGCCTTGAAAATCTATAATGTACACTTTTTTTGAGAGTTTTAAACTCATGGGACAAACGTCTTTTATGCTCCTGGATGTAGCTTAGTGGCGAGTACCATGCGCTGGTTACCTAGATCTGAATGTAGAGGTGTTTGACAAGGCAACTCCAAACTCATTTCTACTTCCCTTCATATCCTTCTAAAGCTACAGTTCCAGGGTTTTTTTGGTTAAAATGTTATTACAGAGTTCTGGAATGAGCTTTTTGGCAGCACACGACATTTGAGACAGTCTTTGACAAACAGTCGACTCTGAGTCGCAAACAGTGTTTTGGGTCTGAAAAGACAGTGAACATTAATTTCTATGTACAGTAGCCTATTTAGTTAGCAATAAGAGTGGTCAGTCTGAATTAGCCAAGAGAAAACATCATAACTAGCATTACCCAATACTGTAGACTATGAATTGTGCTTTGAATCTTGAATCAGGCCTAGCAGATAATAACTTAATGATTATAGTAGTCCAGTATTAAATGCCATACACAAAAATATCTTAGACATTTGCCAAAAAAGGCCAACAATGCATCATCCTTTAATGTATTAAGATTATGGAGGTGTCACCATTTCTCAGACGCAAAGCCCATTGTCCTTGTGTTAGCTCCAGCTCTGTTTCCCCCTCTTGTCTGACGCCTCTCTTCATGTCTAGGTCGGAGTGACTTGACCACGGGTGAAGACACGGAGGAGAACTGGGGTTGTCACTCTGAAGTGTCCTTCACAGTCCGTTCACTACACAGGCTGTCATACTGTGCTGTGTGCCTTGCTGCAACCAAGTATCTCTAAAACTGAAAGTGTTAAGTAAAAAAAAAAACTCCCACCAAATCTGACACTTTCTGAAAAAACTGGTTTAGGGTTTGCAGGGTTGCTTGCAGAGATCATGTTGAATTTTGTTAACTGAATGCTGCATATTCTACATGAGTATGTGTAATCCTTCTCCTCCATATGATGGTTTATAGGCCCATATTCATTAGCTGATGGAGGGGCAAATTATCCATGATAGTTACCGCTAAAATCACCTTTCTTAGGATGTTAAACGAAATTTTAAGAAAATGTTATATCTCAGAATTGATCCTTTTTTATGTGTGAAGAAGGGACCAACATGAACCTGCAGATTCACATTGGCAAGGTATAGAAAAGCAGGGTTACGGTGTCCCACATGCACCATTCCATGTCAAATCATTTTAAGCAAGATGCTGAACTGACAGAAATAGTTATCAAAACAATAATTGAGATTTAGGGATTTGCTTAGAGATTCATTAGGCTTAGGGTAAAACTGACACCATTCACTTTATTTATGTTTTAATGCACATTTTTACAAATGAATGCTCAAATAACATATTACATTACAAGACATTAATGTGTGCTGGCAGATACACTGGCTCCAGGATCTATGATAAGTAAATTAGAGTTCCAGTGAATCTATTGAATTAAAAGATATTTCATTTGTGGTTGAGCAGGTGAAGGGAGTTTAATAGGACATAGGTCTGGTCTGATTTAGGTCTGATAGGTCTGATTTAGGAACATAGCAGTGGCTTGAATCTTCTCATTCTCACAAGAGGGTGTCTGTGGGTTCTTAGATTAGTGCATTTGAGGTAAAAGCACAATACCTATAATTAGTAATATGTATTTGCAGCATCTAGATGTCATATGGTTTGGTCTTCTGGAAGCGTAGTCATTATGTAGAGAACTAAAGAAATCATTTGTTGAACCAATGATGTTGTCTGTATGTCAGAGAGGCAAACTTTCAAAACCAAGAGCATCAATATGTCTCTTTTACAAAGTGGAGCATGAGAAAGAGAGAAGGGATTAGAATCATCTGTAAATGTAAATGCATTGAACAGAAGTTCCTTCATTTCATTTTTACAATCTTCCTTGTAACCGGATATAATCTTGCAGTAACATTCTTAATCCTGAAAAAGTTGCCTCTGCTACCATTACTTATGAGAAATTAATCTCTATGGTAACTTCGAAAGATACAAAATGAACCAATACTCAAAACTGCTCAGGATTTTAAAGTGGAGGGTGTTGGGATCTGAGTTAACTCAGTAATGTTGGAGTAACCTGCCATGCCAATGACAATTCACCATTGAAATTTCATATTAATGCAAATTCAAATTCAGCCTTTGCAATGCTGTACTCCAAAAGTAATGCACTTAATCTGACCATAGTCCGCCACATTTCTGAGACCCTAGCAATATACTCAAACCAATCACTAAAAAACCTTCACTAAAAAAAATTATTTTGGTTAAATCTTGTGCTGCAAAATATTCTCAAATGCTCCTTGGAAGCTGCAGAATCTGTAACCAAGACTCAGTTAACCCATGATACTGTGCAGTCTGTGAACCACGTCTGATCTGTACCAAGACAGACATTTTGCTGCATGTCTCATTTCAGAAGGTGATGAGGGAGATGTGATGGACACCCAGGCATACACACACATCTCAGTCGATCTGATGCAGACAGAGAGGCAACAGATGCTTGTACAAACACGCCTCTAAAACTCACATGTTTTCTTCAGCTCATAAGAAATTTGTCTAGTTGACTAGATCATGGCTGAAGGCCTTACTGATGAAAGGCTATAAAAACACAGTGGGATTTGTTTGGACATTGGCTAGTCTCTTGGCTTTGTAGTGAAGTCATACAATTTTAAAGCTTATATTCCCAACTTTCCAAGGGGAATCTTTGATATCTAAATTTTTCATGGTGAATCTTTGATATGCACCAAAAGTATAACAAACATGCATCATCACCTTCTTGGCGTTGTGACTGCAGTAGGAAGCATTTGGGGGGAGCAAAAGTGATGGTTCATTATTTTAAAGAAACCAGAGTAATGAGATCGGTCACTTCAGTACTGCATGTGAGGTGAAAAATTGGAGTTTTAAAACAATGCAATTAGTTTGGGAATTATACCAAGAGACTAGTAAATGTTAATTTGGCACATACGTGGACACACACATATGCATATGTATTATTAAAGTGGTTGTGCCGCTCACAGTAACTATGCCTCATTTCACTGCAGCACTAGGCACAAATAAATCCTTGTTGTGCTAATGTGACCAGTTTTAATTCCTGCATTCCTTCCTCATTTAACCTACACAGGCAATGAAAAAGATATAGCACAGGCAAAAAATATCCATCATTTTGATTTGATACAGTATGATTATCTCTGTTTCAGTTGATCATAGACAGGGGAGCCAGATTTAGCTCCTGCCTTTGCTGTCTGTGTTTAAGAAAGGGAAAGAATATTTCCAAGAACTGGTAGACATCAGTTTTTAATGGAAAGGATTCAAAACTCATGATCAAATAATTCTTTATTTCCTCAGTCTACCCATGTTTCCACCAGTACAGACAAATGAAACCCTGCAAAGGCAGGACATCTGTAGGTGGGATGGGTTGTTCTCCATGGGAAGTGAGGTAGTAATCAGTGGTTCTCTGAGATCAGCCTCGGTTAGATCTGAGAAGCTATTGCAGTCTGCTCCTACTACTATTGCTAAGACTACTGCAGTGTATCCTGTTAAGAACAAGCCAGTTATGTAGTTAAAGAAGCATGTACAGTATATATGGGTGTCAAGATCCTATTAGATCCTATCCTATCCTATTAGCTTTGTATTAAGATCACAATATTATGGTTATCACAATGATTTAAATATGATTAAGATTAAATTAAATGGTTAATTGTGTATTTACGTTGCCAGTTATTCTTTCCAGAAACCAAGCCCACAAATTATAAATCAGTGCAGATTAGATGTCTACACATTAATGTGACAGGGATGATTCAGGAAGCGGATCCACTGAGAAGAGGCAGATTTATTAAGGGAAATTCATAATCATTGTCTTTAGTACAGTCCAATGCATTACCAAGATGCAGAAAGCCAGAAGACATGACAAACAAAACACAATGGACGACAGACTACAAAGGATATATTACAACCAAACAGACTATGTACAAAAACTGCAGCTGAAGATAACAATATCAACTATTTCCAAATACGAATGCTAACGAATACAAAGAACTGAAAACAAGATGTATAAGTACATAGACTAACAAGGAAAATGGGTTGTGGCGTATACGTGGTCAGTGTTTATAGTTTTACATTGCACATTGTCAACTTGCTGAATGATTCAAGTAATAAGATTCTGTGTAGATTTTGTGAGACCATTTATGAGGGGTTATGAGGTTTATTTCATAAAGTAATGTATTGTCTTTATTGTGTTTAAATTGATGAGCTCAATATTAAGGTAGGGAAGACCCCCAGTCAAACATATTGGTATGTATCAGTTACGCCAACAAATGGAACTCATAAGCTACAGAATGATATTTTAGTCAAAAACAAAATCCTTCTGAAACAGTAATAAAATGTATATGTTGATTTCATAATGATATTTTAGAACAAAAAAAGCATATTTGACACAACATCCATCAACAAGCAGTGGTGACCAAAATACTCTGTGAAGCTGAAATGAGCAGTCTGTACGTATGAGGAGGAGTATGAGGACTACAGGACTTGTAAGTGACCAATCAGTGGTCTGTTTCCATAGCCCAGAAAATTGTGCCTGCTGGAAAGATCTGCCCCCTTTGCATTTGTTGTATTTGCATGTGTGCAAGCATGTGTCTGCCAGTCACATTACTGTGCTCTCTCTACTGAGTTTGCCATCACTCCCTATAAAGATACTTCGGCATAAATGTGTCTGAATAAATCAGAATGATGAGGGATGAGACTCCACTCCTACCTGCATTCAACAGTGTTCTCTCTCTCTCTCTCTCTCTCTCTCTCTTTCTGTCATACACACACCCCACACCTTCAAGGAAATGGAAATACCAACAAATTATCTCAAACCACCGAACCGCCCCAGGGGCGTCATTACACAGTAGCAGAGTTCTTTGTTATTTTAAAATTAAAAACATCAGCTTTTTATATAGCTTCACAAATTCACAAGGGGGCGGCAAATGTCAAAGTAATACCTCTTCACAGTCCAATTTTGGTAGACCTGTCTTACAGATCATAGCTTCGGTGCAAAGACAACCATCTTTCCTACGGCAAACCCAATTGTTATTTGCACCGTATCCTGTTTGAGGACCTGTCTGACCTGCCAGAAACATGTGCCAGTGGTCTTAAGGCATATAATCAGGGCTTGGTTTCAGTAGGGATAAGAGGGGTTGCCATTCCCCAAGCAAAATAAAAAGTTACAATTACGTACAACCACATACTCTTTGTAAACCTGCCCCCCTCCACCTTTGCACCTCCTTTTGCTCAGTTGTATTGTATCAGCTGAAATATGTCTGTTTGTGATATTTTCAAATATCTTCAAACCAAAACAAATGCCCAAATGAATATGTTTGTAGGAAGTTGGCATCATACAATGTACAGTATATATTATAATGAGTCTTACTTAATTAAGAATCTTTCCTGAGGAAAACTGCAATGTGAGCTCAAAGTGGGCTAATGTTGATATTGATTACACATACATTTAGAAGATCATTTACAATGTTGTATAATTTACAATATCATACAGTACAGTAGATATAAATTGTATTCCATACATGAGACCAGTGATATGTGTTCTGTCCTGTATTGGTTCCTATTTCTGTACCATATAGCTAAATTCTTCTCTTCAGGTAAAGCAGTAATATGTGACATGGTAACATTCAATTTACCCACAAAGTTGTAAGCTGCTGATCTAAAATAGATAAATATTTACGGAAATATGAATAACTGATGTAAATAATCGTGGAAGTGCTCTTCCAAGATTTGTATTGGAAGGTAGCTTTGATGTGTCTAGCATATCTTGGATTAGTTTACTTTATACAGATCCGTGTTTAGTGGACATATAACGAATATGTCACAATATTATGATACACTGTAATTATGATGTGGGTGTCCTGTTGAAGTCCTGTTGCCAGCTAGGCTCAAACGTTTTTACCACAAGATGGTGCTGGAGGCAAATGATTGAATGTTTTCAGTTGTAATAACAAACATTGGACTTTTGAATATTCCAAATATTTTTTCTTTACTACAATTTTCCTAATTCTGCTAAAATTGTTGGAGTTCACTGTAATGCAACTATGTTGAGAGTAATCCACCATTTTATTTGGGGTTAAAAAAGTTATGAAAACACACTGTTTTGTTTCAATATGTCCATCTGTGTAGTGGACATTGAATGAACATTTAAAAAATCAATTATTAATGGAAAGTGTGCGAGAGATGCGACAGCATCCTTTGTAGTGACCGTTTCTTACTGGTTTCAGGGTGCCCCTTTAGATTTGTTGCTGTCTGAATTCCGGCGGTATTCATGAAGTGTGAGTGTTGCTCCTCTGTCCACAGCGGTCCTGTGTCTCTCCATAGCAAGAGTGATCTGCACCACTAGCCCCGCCCCTTCCAGCCTCTCATTGGTTCATGTTCTCTGTTTCTATAGCATGACCCTTAATCACCAACAGTAGCAACTGTTCCTAATTTGCCCATTTGGTTACATCACTGTTAAGTGAAGCCCTGTTCCCCATCAATCCACTACATTGTGGTTGGTGGCCCGGAGTGAAGGTGGACCAGACACATAACAGATCTTGACCGATGGTGACTGATGCTGCCCTCTCTGCTGTGGGGCCTCCCTAATGACAGCCTGGCACACAATCTGCTTATAAACTGGCCAAATTACAAGCTTGCACGCAAAAAACTTGGGGTCAGTCCAAAACAAGGGATACTGTGGATGGTTTTTTTTATTGATTTGTTTGTTTTTTCTCCAATGTGGACATGCTCGCTCAATTTCCCCAGAAGGCAAAATCTCAGATAACAACGGTTTATATTGTTGTGTCTTTTTTAAATATATGTTACTATCAAAGTCATTTAAAAAAAAGTATGTGAAAATGTTCTCTCTGAAAGAGTGTAACTGATAAAAAAAATATTTTTTTTACCAAAAAATGGTGTTGAATTATGTGTAATATAGTTCATTGTGGCTTGATTGGTTATTAAAGCTAATAAGCATGGAGTAGAAATGAGATTGGATCAAAGGTTACTCTGACTGACCCTGCCAACCCAACCAGGCCTACAAACCTTCAGGAAGGACAGACATCTAGGCCAAAGTCCTCTCGGTTTAATATTAGCCTGGTGTGATTACAGACACACGGCTGTACGGTTGTGTTTTCATCATGCAAGGATCATTCTCTGAAAAAAGACCTGAGATGGGCTGTGCATGGCAGAGAACATGGAGGATAATGCAGTGTCTTAAGCCCAGCACCCTCAGGACAGATGAGAGAGAAAAGAAAAGGTTTTAGAGTTGCCAATTTGTCTAAGAGGTGTCATAAACTACAACATAGCACAGCTGTTTTGACAGTGACTAGGTGAAAACTAGGCCCTCGTGGGAGCCCCCTGTGTGGGGGAGCCGGTCAGTGCATGTGGTTCTCCTTTATGAATGGAGTTGAGAGAAACAGACACTAGGCAAACAGCCTGACACGGAGCCGTGCCATAAACAGACGTCTGGAACTGTGTGCTCTGTTCCTCCGGTGGCTGTGAGGGAATGAATGAATGTGTGAAAGATCACTCTAAACAAAGCATAAAGAGAAAGGCAGCCAGCTGCCGCTCGTCACCGAGGAAACATGGGGGTCAGAGAGCCAGGGGTCAGAGGGACCTGCTAGAAATACCTTACAGATGTGACGGCATGACGGTGCGATGACAACTTATAAAACTTCTGACTGTGACATTTGCAGAACAGTCCCTGTCACCACCCCCACCAAGACCATGGGGGATATTGAAGGAGGGAGACAGAGGGAGAGAATAACAGGCAGAGAGGAGGAGGACTTGCCTTAAAAGGCAGTAAAGCGAGGGAGGTTTAGTCACGATAGGAGGAATGACGTGCTAACCTGAACCTAAGTACTCTCTAAACACGGCAAAAAAATGCTTCTGTGTCTTGTAGTTCATGTGTGCGTGCATGTGTGTGTCTGTTAGTGTGTGCGAGCACCCATAACTTATCTGACCCATGTTTGCATGAAATATTTTTCTCATGCATCTTTGCAGTGGAAAATGTTGTGGAGCAAATGTTTAATACTATCCAAGTAATTGTGTTTATTTATGTTTTATTTTAGTTGAAATGAATACATGCAACTGCTCAAGACCAAACTGAAGTGTGAGTCCATCAGATGTGTAAGACACTAATGGTCTATTACCCTGAGTCTGGCTCATATCCTTTAGGTAAGAGGTTCTTTCTTCCTGTGCCTTCACCTGTCTGAAATCCGTATGGAAGCATTTTGAAGAATGCAATACAAATAGTGAAACGTTTGGTGGTTATGTCTGGTGGGAATGTGCATAGACTCTTGAAATAAAGGAACTGGGATGAGAATTGAGCCATTTGGATTTGCAGTGCATTAGTGTCAGACTTGGAGAGAAGGTTTTGCACAAATTTCCTCATTTGCATAATCATCAGTGCTCACTTTGTCAGCGGCTGTGGACATGCACCCACACATGAGCTCTCACTGCTGCAGCGTGGCGCGCTAATACAGCTCACACTTGTGCTCATGCTAATACATAGCTTACAGTAGAAAGACAGGCTTCAACTAAAGATCACTATGATCTATTTATTCAACTGACTCAAAAAGAATTACTTAAAGTATTTGTGCTGACTTGCTGATCTCAGGAGAAGAAAGGGTCATGCAAAAAATTCAGAATCGGATTTGTTAAAAAACAACAAAAAAAACCCAGTAAACGAAACTTTTAGAAAAAATGCATAAACTCAGACAAAATCGTTGATCTGCTAGGTCTCCTGGACTAAAGTGGCGTTTGAGACCCAGAAGCCATGTGATGTGCTCTGTGTGAATGGACGAGCCCGACACCGTACACTAAAGCAGACAGACCAGTCTGCTGTTTATGGGGGTTTGGTAGTGAGGTCCCACTCTGGACTGTTGAATACGGTTCGTATCATCTGTTATGCATCAGCTATGACAGCTGCGCTGTGAGGGGTGAGGCCAAGAGCCCCTCGTCCCATCCTCGCCGCTCTGCCACGTGCCCGAGATACAGGCGCCATGGAAACGGTTACCAAACAGCGGTCAACTTGGCAGCCCGACGACGGTCTGCTGGGTGTCTTGCCGGCCAGTCTCGTGCAGCTGTTTGCTGGCTGCTCACTGTCTCTCCTCTCCAGCTCTGGGTTTTCTGGATCTGGGTTCCGTGCTGTGTGCTCGTTCTCATAGTGTGATCCCCTCTGTTTAAATCTTTCTTCTCCAAGGCTCACACCAAGTCAAACATCTTTCTGATGAAAGCAAGCAACCAAAAGCCCATTGAGCTTCTTAAATCTTATCCTAATACAACACGCAGGCCTTAAAGGCATGTGATTTTATAGACCTGAGGAAGATTAATAGCTGTTTTGTTCTTCTGAGCTTCCTTTTATTAGTTCCATTGTGTTGTTGAGAAATGTTGTGCCCTAGAGCAGAGGTGCTAATGCCTACAGCACATTGCAAAATGGGGAACAGGGATGTAATCGGCCTGCATGCTTGGCCCCTTGAAGTGCACTTGATCCCGCCTCCTTCCTTCAAACACAGCACCACTTGGTTGAAAAGGCCTCAAGTCCAAAAAATCTATATCTGCATGTCAACCAACACCAGAAATATGTCTCAGCACAAACCTGCATATAGGAAATTGCATTCATTCTTTCAAACAGAGGCTAGTCTGACACACTTCCCCTCGTCCTCCCATCTGGGTTAGCGGTTTACCTCAGCGGTCAAACCTAGCAGAGCAAAGCACGAAGCATCCGTCACTTTGCCCCCTGATGGCCCGTACAGTAGAGTCAGAAACTAGGGGACCTCTCACTGGAGCTTGCTGCCGGGTAAACATGCTGTTGGTGGGTGCCATCGCAGAGGATGCAGTATGTTCAACATAGCTGCAGAGACACTGTTCGTATTATTCCTGGCCCTGCTTTGGGACAGATGGAAAAATCCCCCCCCTCCCCCCAGAGCAGAGTTCTGCTTTCTTTGGCAACCCAAGACCATGGGCCAAAGCATATTCATCAGAAACCTGACAGCTTCACCTTATTCCAGGAAATGAAAGGGGACTGCTCTGTTGTTTCATGAAGTCTTGGACTATTCAGAGGGTTACACGGTGTTAAGGTGCTGCCTGAAATGTTCTTCTGAGGACAGCCCATTGTGTTGAAACCACTACAGAGTCTGAAGATGCTGTTTATTTTTACTCTGCTTTGTTTCGCATATTATTGTCAAACAATTAGACATAATCTACATCCACCACCCACTTTATGACACCTACCTTGCAGTTAGCTTGACAGGCCACTGTGTTGGATATAACAGTCTTATACACACAGTTTATAGGTGTGTAACAACCAGTACAGTGGCTGTATGTGACTGTGTGTACATTGCCATGAAAGGATCGTCATCCCTCTTCTGTGTTCGTTAGTGGCCAGTATCTGCACACTTGATCACTGGTGCTTGGATATTATTGAAGGGTGAATCGTTCTCAGCACAGCCGAGACTCACCCAGCATGGTTGCTTTGTCAGTGTCACTGTTGGGAGAGAGGGAGGCCCATGGTGTTTCTCACAAATGACCAGACGCTGATCATTGATAAAGAGTTGGAGGACGTCCCTTCTACTTAAGAAAGGTGAAAAATGTAAACAGCATGATGCATATGGACTTAATACAGCTCAGTCTTGCTTCATGCTTTGGAGGTAATGCATTGAATTTAACTTTTGAGGAAACTGTGACAAAATTGGCAAAAACTCAGCTCTTGAATTGCGCTGAATCTTTTCCTGACAGTTTCATTATGAGTGGGATGTTGCAGTTTTTACACTCTGCTTTCTGTTCAGCATGGCTAATCCAGTCAGTGTAAAACAGCACGGACTCCAGACAAAAACATGGCTGTGAAGAAAAATATATCTTTCAGGGGATTTTTCTTCCTGTTCCTTTTCTGTTTGCTTGGATTATTCTGCAGGAGGTTTATATGAAAAGAGGAAAAACCAACCTCTTACCTGCCTGGATGTGCTGCTCCTCCTATCTGCTTATTTCCTGTGTTATGTGCACACTGGAATAACACACAGGTCAGGCATATTCAAAAACACCCCTCCTTCAGTATACTTCCTTCACCTCCTCCAGCACTTCCTCCAGTACCTCATTCAGTACCTCCTTCACCTCCTCCAGTACCTCCTTCATTACCTCCTTCATTACCTCCTTCAGTACCTCCTTCACCTCCTCCAGTACCTCATTCAGTACCTCCTTCAGTACCTGCTTCAGTACCTCCTTCACTTCCTCCAGTACCTCCTCCAGTACCTCATTCAGTACCTCCTTCAGTACCTCCTTCACCTCCTTCAGTACCTCCTTCAGTACCTCCTCCAGTACCTCCTTCAGTACCTGCTTCAATACCTCCTTCACCTCCTACAGTACCTCATTCAGTACCTCATTCCGTACCTCCTTCAGTACCTCCTTCAGTACTTGCTTCAGTACCCCCTTCACCTCTTCCAGTACATCCTTCAGCACCTCCTTCAACTCCTCCAGTACCTCCTCCAGTATCTCCTTCACCTCCTCCAGTACCTCCTCCAGTACCTCCTCCTGTATCTCCTCCAGTACCTCCTCCTGTACCTCCTTCTGTACCTCCTTTTGTACCTCCTTCTGTAACTCCTTCAGTACCTCCTTCAGTAACTCCTTCAGTACTTCGCTGTTTCTGCCCCTTTTTCGTTTTTTTCCAGAGCAGAGGTGTTGTGTCAAACTGCCACACCTTTCAGTCTAGAAACTCAGTATTCATGGTCACAGATGAATTCACTCAGGAAATAAATAAAAATATTGCTCTGTGTTGGTCTCTAGAACCTACATGTGAACTGAATTTCAGAGTATTTTCGAGCAAATTTTTGGAGCAAATACACTTTATAGAGCATTATGTATAATTCTTCTAAATATGACCTAGCTAAATTTGGTAAACCATGTCATGCCTCCTTTCTGCCTTTGTTTTGTTTATTGTGTAACTATGTGGTTGCTGATGGATTTAAACGTTCCTCTCTTTGGACTGACATCAGAGAGCAGGTTAAACAGCTCTCTTCTGTCTGTCTCCTCATAAGGCAGGGCCGTTTTTACCCATGGAGCTATATAAAGCACCTTGGTCAGCACTGGCATTTTCTGCTTCCTGAGAAGATGTCTAGACTCAGTGCAAGAGCAGGAAGCATTAGAAATGGGTTATAAATAGATTTCTAAGGTCCCTGATTAAGATGAAACGTTTCAGAGGGTTGTTGTGAGGTTTTGAAAATGAATCTATATAGCAATGTGAAAATATTTAGAGGAAGATATCTCCAGCGCCTCCACCCTGACTTTTTCAGTTTCCTACATGTAGTATGCAGGGCTAAAGTTCTGACACTGGCAGTCAAACTGCATGTCCACACACTAAGATTTTCCTAGAGCTTGAAAGGGGTTTTCGGTCTGTTTGCAACACAAGTGAATTAAACAGGATTGTATTCACTAAGTGAATATAAACCTGAATCTCACAGCCGACAGAATGTTTATAGTCATTTAAGCTGTAAGGAATGAGCTAAGTCCTACCTCACTAAAACACAAGTACGAGCACGAGCAAACACTATCATTAGCCTAAAGCTATGTCATTTCACAGCCACTACCTCAGTAGCAAGGTCTATAGGAGCTTGGTCTATATTTGCACTTTTTTAAAATTCAATATGAAATAATTGACATATTTGTTAGTAAATCCAACTCTCTTAAATCCCCTTTGCTTAGACATACAGTTTCAGCACAGAACGGCCATGGTGACCTGCGTTGCGTGGAAGAGCACTGTAGGAAATGCAACCACATCGATCGCCTCGCATGCGAAACGATGCAGCACGCCCCTGTAATGGCTCACACATGACACAAACTTCCACACACCAGAATCCAACACGAGGCAGTGAGTGTGGAGTGTTGCTCAGAAGATGACACCCCTACTTACACCGATTCACCTCAAGGCCAACAGCATTAATACAGCAGGAAGGGAGATCTGACATCTGTCTGTGGAACTCTCGTCTGCTCACTACTCCAATGTAGCCCATTTTGGGGCAAAGAAAACCAGCATCATGATTGCCGTTACAATCATTACTACATGAATCTTAACTGCGGCTTCCTTTCACTTTCATGGATGTACATTGATCAGTTGAAAACACGACAACTCTAATGAACAGAAAGAACACCGGTCTGCTGCAGTCAGTAAGTGCATCTGTCTGGTTCTAGAACAGTCTGGGCTACATCTGTCTGGTTCTAGAACAGTCTGGGCTACATCTGTCTGGTTCTAGAACAGTCTGGGCTACATCTGTCTGGTTCTAGAACAGTCTGGGCTACATCTGTCTTGTTCTAGAACAGTCTGGACTACATCTGTCTGGTTCTAGAACAGTCTGGGCTACATCTGTCTTGTTCTAGAACAGTCTGGACTACATCTGTCTGGTTCTAGAACAGTCTGGACTACATCTGTCTTGTTCTAGAACCGTCTTCACTAGATCTGTCTGACTCTGCAAGCCTCAGCGCTGCTTGCTTCGATGGCTTTTTCACCAGCAGCAGTAGCACAAAGGGTGTGATCTAAGTTTGGCCTCGAGCAGCCAGCATTTACGAGCCAAAACCTCGACTACAGGGCATGGCCCGTTGCCATGGCAGTTTATTTATGGCCTGTCCATGGTACCCGTGTCGCCACACTGGAATGCTGGAAATGCTAAAGACTCCCCGGTCCTCTCTCCATTCCAGCAACATGCAAACAAATGGCGCAGGCATCGAGGCATGGAGACGGCGGACCGCTCGCCCACCTTGGAGCCCACCACAGGGCAGCGTGGGGGAGCGAGAGGCATGCCAGAGGCAATATGGAGGGGGCGGGCCGCTTTACATCTCGGGCTACCTGATACTCCGCCAGCAGATTCCATCTTGGATTTATGTTTTCCTGGACTGACAAATATTGCTCCAAAGGATTTTGTTCCATGCATAATTTATGCAGAAATAGAATGGGACTTATCAAAATGGATGATTTATTCATTTGCTCATTTATTTCATATTTAGCTCCACACAGTAAAAACATAAGTATTTGCATTGACGCTTGTGTAGCATGAGTAATGAAATATTTAGTATAAATATATCTGCACAAGAGATTGTAGTGTAGACAAGGATTGGAAATAATTCACACAGCTGTACACCTCATAAAGAAGTATTATTAGGCTGATTATCATATAACATTGTGCATTAGTGATCAACAGTATGCACTAACATGTATTTGTTTTGTTTACACTCATGATGGAACTTTTCAAACTGTCTGAATTATTGATCTGATCCAAAAGTGACATAAAAGGCACAAAGTCCATGTGCAGTTTGCCTACGTTTTCCTATGCCCTGCAGTAGAAGAGAAAAAACAACAGGCAAGCAAAGGACGTTGAAGCTGGGAATAAAAACATACTGAGAGAAAGGTAACCTAGGCACGCCTGCCTCTTCAGTTCATCTGCAGTACAGCACATCCATATTCCCGGCCTCGTGTAACGACTGGCCAGACGAGTCTCTCGCTTGTGTTTCTGCACCTGTCCCCTGGCACTCCTCAAGATTCAGGCCTACTCATGATGTTGAGAACGTCATCCAGGATGGATGGGCCCAGGTCCAGTTCGAGGGAGAGCAGAGACCCGTTGACCTGACCCACGGACTCCTGCGACATGCTCTTGCCTTTTGAGAGCTCGAAGTCAAAGTCACAAATGCGTCCCTCTTCCATGCCGCTATCCCTGTCTGCCCAATCGCCGGTGAGGCTGGCCAGCTCTCTCTCATACTGAAAGAACGTGTCGCCGTTGTTGTGATTGTAGCCATTGCTCCAGCTGCTGATGCCCCTACTGTTGCAAGTCCCATTGCTGTTGCCATTTTCATTGCTACTGCCATTCATGAACATCGACTTTAACAACTTCTCTGTGTTCTTGTTGTCAGTGTTGTGTGTTTTGTTGTGACAAGTTGTTTTTTTCACTGACGGTTTCTCGATGAGGTTGATGGTGAACGTAGGTTTCTCTGTGACCTCTTCCGGAACGGGGCTGGGGTCACGTCTGAAAACAGTGATGGACTGAAGGAGGGTCTCCATTTTCAGGATCTCCAGGTCATCTCTCCCGTCGGAGCTGGCGGGAGGAGTGGGCAGCACAGCTAGGTGATCAAGAGGATCCTGGGTCATGGGGAAGATTGTGGTGGATATAAGAGGCAGCGTTAGCGCTTGGCTGCCCCCGATGGTTGGAAGGGAGATGGCGTTCTTCAGGATAGGTGAAGGTGTCTCAATGAACGAGGCATCAGATGCACTGTTAGCCCTCGTGAACTCTCCATGGGTTCCATACTGAGGTCGAATCATGCCACACTTGCCTGGCAGAAGCTCAAACTTGCCCTGAAGAAAGGACATGTCACCAAAGGCATCACACTCACCCCCCTTCCCAATGTGAATGGTGTGGCGAAAATCCCCTAGTGGAGGGCTTATCATGTCTGGTGACAGAATGTCTCTTAGTCGACATTTCTTGCCTTTCTTGCTGTTGTTGGATTTCAGGTAAATGGGAGTCTTGGCAGGCATCTTCTCAGAGCAGTAAATCCGTGACAGAAGAGAAGATGAAGAGAAATGCTTGCAAACCCTGTGGCTGTATGCTGCAGAATCAACAGTTCTCCCCAGAACTGGAGAGGACTTACATTCTCAGAGAGGTGATGGTCTTACGACTACAGTGAAAATATCCCCAATCTGTTCTATGTCACTTAGAATGGTTTGGTCCTAATGGGTAGATGTCTGTCACCTAAAGAGAGGAAAGAGAGAAAAACACAATATATTTTTTTGTTGGTGTTTTTCAGGTTTCACTCAATTGTAATTCTATTCTAAACTCTTGCTCTGCTATGGCAGATACAGTATATAGACTATGTTTTCACCACTAACACCCCTGACCTGTCACTTGTGAAGTACATCTCCTGTCATGTGCCCTGACAGTAGAGATATGCCTATATCAGCACATACGGGTACCAAATGAGAAGGGGCCGATCATGTGCATCTTTAAATAGAAGAGTCCCTCACATACAGATTTAGAATTAACTATGCATGAACTTTAATTTTAGTAACAGAGGGTTTTAGGGCTGGTCTCAGATCAGCATAAGATGGTGTAATGGTGTGAATGGGGGAGGGCCCAAGCTGCAGATGACTCAAAGCCTCTCTGGCTCCTGATTGGTTTGTTCTGATAGGATCCAGCTGGATTCCACATTGGTCTGAGAGAGGTGATAGACTTTAGCAGGATTGGTTTTGAAAAGGACTCAGGAGAAACAGCTACATCTCTGCCATGAGAGAGAGAGAGAAAGTGAGAGAGACAGAGAGAGAAAGCAAGAGAGAGATAAATAGATAGAGAGAGAGAGAGAGAGAGAGAGTGCTGCTATAATCTGCTAAGACATCTCCAGTTGTTTTTATATGGACCATGGAATGCTATATTTTTTGAGTAAAACCGAGACCTAAAAGATGAAACCAAGATGAGGAAACACAGAGTTTGAGTTGATTTTAAGTGTTGAAGACTTTTAGAGATTGAGAGTGTGTACGTTTAGACAGCTTAAGAGAAAGGGGGCAGAGAGAGAGAGAGAGAGAGAGAGAGAGAGAGAGAGAGAGAGAGAGAGAGTCAGAGCAATCGAGAGGCAGAGTTGATTAGAGAGAGAGAGAGGACAGAGAGAGAGAGAGAGAGAGAGAGAGAGAGGGTAGAGGCAGAGTACTTGCCCATTTATAGACATATTTACTTTTGAGAAGCCTCTAATGCTGACCCTCACCGACAGACTGCAAACTATCACAAAGGCAGTGGCTGGGCCAAGTCCACCCCAATAAGTGTGAGTGAGAAAACATCCACATTCCTGCTGCAGCAGAGCCCAGACTCCCTCCTGTGAGACCTCCAGACCTCCCTCCGAAAAGCAGCCGCAACCCTGAGGAACTCACAGCAAACAGCGCCAAACAGCTAGCTCTCACTGGAAGCACGCTGCCATGGAGTGTACATATGATACAGCATATCACACCCTGATCGCACGTTATTTGGGAATATCTGTATTTGGTCCACTTCTGTTTAGAATGTGCAATTGCAAGTGAACTGTAGTTAAGCCAACAGGAGTAAATCTCTAGAACAGGACACTGGTCTATTATCTCCATCTGTAACTCTCCCCTGCACGCTGCAGGAGGCAGGCACAGAAGATTCTGTTTACAAGACGTCAGTAATTGCATTTCCTTAGGATACATGACTTTGCTCAAATGCTTACAAATGACGACGTAGGTAAACAGTATCACAGCTAACATGGAGCTGGACTGCAGTGAGCATGTGATGCAGGATGATACAATCATGGTCTCTGTTCCTCCCAATACACACTGAATGAGTGACATTGTTCTGTCAGCCTACTACCCTGCTCTTTCTCTGTGTGTGTGTGTGTGTGTGTGTGTGTGTGTGTGGGTTCTGTTTAAGCATCACCCCAGAAGGCAACGGGTCCATATGTCTGTAAAGGCATTTTTAGATGCTGAGACATTTCAATGCAAATAGCTATACCCTCACTTAACTAGCATCCAGGGGGCTTATATATAGCTACTCCAAGCACTATGGATAGATAAGGAATGTGTATGTGTGGGTGTTTGTGTGCATGTGTGTGTGTGTGTGTGTGTGTGTGTGTGTGTGTGTGTGTGTGTGTGTGTGTGTGTGTGTGTGAGGGAGAGGAGAATAAAAGTCTTAGGTTTTATAGCATGTTAGTTGACACAACCTAAAGAAGTCTGAAAGGCTATATGATGGTGTGATAAATAGAGGTGGAGCAGTTTTCTGCCTCTGCACATAAAGGAAGGGGGAGGGAGGAGGGAGAAGGGAGAGGAGGGAGGGAGAGGGGAGAGGAAGGAGGGAGAGGGGAGAGGAAGGAGGGAGAGGGGAGAGGAGGGAGGGAGAGGGGAGAGGAAGGAGGGAGAGGGGAGAGGAGGGAGAGAGAGGCGAGAGGAGGGATAGGGGAGAGGAGGGAGAGAGAGGGGAGAGGAGGGAGGGAGAGGGGAGAGGAAGGAGGGAGAGGGGAGAGGAGGGAGGGAGAGGGGAGAGGAAGGAGGGAGAGGGGAGAGGAGGGAGAGAGAGGCGAGAGGAGGGATAGGGGAGAGGAGGGAGAGAGAGGCGAGAGGAGGGATAGGGGAGAGGAGGGAGAGAGAGGGGAGAGGAAGGAGGGAGAGGGGAGAGGAAGGAGGGAGAGGGGAGAGGGAGGGAGGGAGAGGGGAGAGGAAGGAGGGAGAGGGGAGAGGAGGGAGAGAGAGGCGAGAGGAGGGATAGGGGAGAGGAGGGAGAGAGAGGGGAGAGGAGGGAGGGAGAGGGGAGAGGAAGGAGGGGAGGGGAGAGGAGGGAGGGAGAGGGGAGAGGAAGGAGGGAGAGGGGAGAGAGGAGGGAGAGAGAGGCGAGATGGAGGGATAGGGGAGAGGAGGGAGAGAGAGGCGAGAGGAGGGATAGGGGAGAGGAGGGAGAGAGAGGGGAGAGGAAGGAGGGAGAGGGGAGAGGAAGGAGGGAGAGGGGAGAGGAGGGAGAGATAGGCGAGAGGAGGGATAGGGGAGAGGAGGGAGAGAGAGGGGAGAGGAGGGAGGGAGAGGAGAGAGGAGGGAGAGAGAGGAGAGAGGAAGGAGGGAGAGGGGAGAGGAGGGAGAGTGAGGGGAGAGAAGGCGGGGTGCTGCAGTGCTCACCGGGGACTCAGCAGCACGAGCTAAACTCTGCAGCCGGCATTTTGCACTCGCCCCAATCCCACAACACCGGTCTCCTTCCATCTTCATTGTCAAGCCCCTCGTCATCACCTTCCTCCTCTCTTCTGTTCCTGACACTCTCTGAAGTTTGACCTTGCCTGTTAACAGGCACGCTGCAGTCAGGAAGCAGTTGTTACACCAACAGTGTAATCCTACCCACCGTGACCCGCACACACATTTGCCCCTGGTAGGCACACAAGTATGTGAAGATACAGAGAACCCTATCTACAGTCCTGAAGCAGCGGACGGGTGTTGCGACTGTCAGCACTACTCTGACCCACTTATTGATTATCCTCCCACATCCTGGAAGTGGACCTGCCATGCCAAGTCAGAAATTCAATAGCACACTCTCTTGTGTCCTAAAAATGTGCACCTCTTGAATAATTGTGGATGAGGAAATGGTTGTGTCAATAATGGCTTAACAGTTGTGTGGGAGCAGGTGGGGCGGGAGGGGGCTAGTCAAAGTAAGATCACAGTCAGCACGAAGGATGCCAGTAATGTCAGTGTGCAGTGTCTCTGCAGGACATGCTCTTAAGAATGTGGAGACGTCTTCTTTGAGGTGGGATATGATGTCATGCCATGTCACATGGTGTAAATGCAACACCAGGACCATGGTTACCAGGACCTGAAACTCGTGTTTTATCTCAGATCATCAGATCAGATAATTACACATGTTGTCAGTGCCTCTGGAAATCCCACAGTGATCCTACACAGCTGTAGGAAATGAAGCTGCCACAAAATCAAAGCCTGGCCACGTATGATGCAACACAACACACGCTGCTCTTTCAGCGATTAGCAGAACATCACACTGGGCTACTGAAGTGATGCTAATGCTAATCTTCTTATTTCATTGCAGATTTAACTCAAGGAAATATTCCACCGCAGTGTGACTCCTAGAAACCCTGATCAGATTCAGACATGACGTGCCAGGCTGCCCACTCCAGTGCAAAAACAGCCTTTTTGTCCTCCTCCCCCCCCCCCCCCCCCCCCCCCCCCCCCCCCCCTCCTCAAAGCCTCCAGCCCCCCACGTTTTCTCGTGACATGTCAGTGCTATGCTGGTTCAGTCAGCCCGAGTGATGCCTTAGGCCAGAGTGTCAGCAGCTCACTTGAATAACTCCCATCCTGAACGCAAGCCAAGTCCCCCTGGAGCCACTCCAGCCTCTAAGAGGGTGCTGTTTACTTACACTGGGGTGGTGGGGGGTAGAAGGGTGAGGCCATAGGGCTGGAGGGGGGAGGGGGCCACTGAGAGGGCTGAGCAGGTCTCCTGGTGGCCCATCTCACTGGATGGAAACATAATTGTGGGACCTGGGCTAATTAAATCATGTGCCGGGTATTTGGGTCAACTTATTATTAGAGTGGGTGCGAGTGTGATTTAGCCTAAACAAGTGCAAGCCGGACACTCCACAGGTGGGCCTGGCAGTAGACACGTGCCGTGCCAGGGCAGACGCAGCTCAGGGCCCCCGTGACACCTCGGCCTCTGCGCATCCCTCTGACCACTTTTAGACGGAGCCTTTTTGGGGTGGGGGGGGGGGGGAACGTATTTATGATCCTCCTGCTTCGCGCGGGAGTAACTGTGGTGCTGAGATGATCTTGTGCTGTCCGTATGCAACCCACGGCTTTGAATGGTAGGCATGTCTGAGCAGTGGAAGCACGGCCATGCCGCTAACCTTCGACCTTAACCCCTCACATACCAGGAGTCCACGGGTAGCTGAACGACCTTCTCTTCTCTGTAATGAACGAGATTAAAGGCTGATGTCAAACCCTTGCTGTCTGTTCCTCCAGCTTGGCTTTGCAGATTGCTATGAAGGCAACCTTAATTACACTGTGGTCTAGGTGCTTCCTCAGAAGTTCTAGGTGCCAGAAGGTTCCAGGGCTGCTGGAGAAATGCAGGGTGGAGTGTGTGGATTCCTCAACCAGGGTGGTGCTGACTGAATAAGGGGCCTGATAAACATGGTAGTGGTGCTGTAAGAGCAGAGTGTGAGACCGAAAGCTACGCCTGTCCATTACGCCTGTCCATTACGTCTGTCCATTACGCCTGTCCATTACGTCTGTCCATTACGCCTGTCCATTACGTCTGTCCATTACGCCTGTCCATTACGCCTGTCCACCACGCCTAACCAACACGCCTAATCACCACACCTAAACACCATACCTGACCACCACACCTGTCCACCACACCTGTCCACCACGCCTGTCCACCACACCTAACCACCATACCAGTCCACCATGGATGTCCACCACGCCTGTCCACCATGCCTGTCCACCACGCCTGGCTACCATGCATGTCCACCACGCCTGGCCACCATGCCTGTCCACCACGCCTGGCCACCACGCCTGGCCACCACGCCTGTCCACCACGCCTGGCCACCACGCCTGTCCACCACGCCTGGCCACCACGCCTGGCCACCACGCCTGGCCACATTCCCTTGGCTACCATGGAACAGCAGCCTGGCAGTTGTGAATGGTTAGTGGTTAGCGGTTAGCCTGCGGCACGAGCAGGGAGGTGTTGGCAGGAGAATGGTGGCAAGGGGTCAGATTGCTTCCTCCTTTGTTGTGGGGTGTGAGGGAATTTGCTCAGCACATGCTTGACCTCTGGTGCCCACACCGCACATGCATGACACTGCAAGTGTGTGGCTCTGAGAGACCCCAGCACATCTATCAAACTAAATTAGTCATACTGCATGCATAAACTAAGAAATCAAAAATGATCAAACCTCAGTGATTTCTGCATCTTTAGAATGTTAGAATGATCTGATCATTATCTCTCTCTCTCTCTCTTTCTCTCTCACTCTCTCTCTCTCTCTCTCTCTCTCTCTCTCTATATATATATATATATATATATATATATATATATATATATATATATATATATATATATATATCATATATCATATATGCATATATCAAGTCTTTACTCAGTCTAACAAAATCAAAGATGTATTAGATTAAACAGATCTAAATTAGAAAGACATGAATAAGAAAAACAGATATACAGTTCAATTTTCATCTCATTAATACAGCGTTTGGCATTCCTCTTGCCCCCAGCTGCTCTGCATTTACCTGTTTATGGATCTTCTGAAGAGTAATTTCTCTGTTCCTCTTGTGCTCTGGCTTGTTTTCGAAAAATGCGTTCCAAAGATTAGACACAACTTCTGGGTGGTGCAGTGTGTTGCAGTTTCTTGCTCTGTTTCTCTCTTCTTGTCTCTCTCTGTCTCTTCTGTCTCTCTCTCTCTCTCTCTCTTTCTTCTGGTGTCTCTCTTGCTCTCTCTCTCTCTCTCTCTCTGCCCTCGAGGGTTCGTTTTATTCACAGTCAGAACGTCTGCCGGGCAGCTGGTTAAGAATTCCTCTGTGGAGCTGTGTGCAGCTCGTCTCTTCTCCGTTCTACTCAGGGAGAAATCTCCTCCTCCTCTCTCCTCCTGCCGCACCTGCCCCTGTCCGTCTGCCCAATCGTCAGTCCAGTTTGTAGGCAGCTCGCCTGAAATCGTCTGGCCCGTCTCGGCGACCTACTCGTGGGAATTAAGCCCAGCCGAGATGCTGCTTCCTCCAGGTTGGACGTGTCTGGTGCTAAAGAGCTGCGTGGAGCAATCGCTAAGCTCTTGGTACAGTTCTGTGACAATATAACAACACTCCACACTCTTGCTTTCTTATACCAGAGGGATGTTTGAATAGCCCCTTGAACAAATAGAGCCCCTGAATCTCTGCTTCTCTCCTCCTCTCCCACACTCATTCTCATTCTTCCCTCTCTCCCTCTCTCTCTCTTCTCTTTCTCTCTCTGCCCGCCCCTCATCTCCTCCTGCCTCTCCTCACCTCACTCCTTCCTCCCAACTTCATAAAACCATCATTGTAAATCTAACAGATGACATGCGGGACTAGCAGTGTTAGAAGTGTGTGTTTTGGGTGTTCCTTCGTCCACCTTGGTCATCAAGTCTACATTCACACAGGCACTGCGTTTCCGTAGGTCTTACCTCTGATTCATCTGGCGTCATATTCATCTGCTTTATCTCTCATTACTTAAGGTAATGAGATTTAAAGAAAGACTGAGAAAGTGTGTGTGTGTGTGAGAGAGAGAGAGAGAGAGAGCGAGAGAGAGAGCGAGAGAGAGATGACAAAGAGCTCAGCAGGACCAATTTAAACCATGTGTGTGAGATGCAGCACAGATTGGCCAGACTCAGCACATCTCTCTTCATAACCACGAGACAGATGTAAATCACTCCTCAGACAACATGTACAGCACCGTATCAGTAAGCTTTCCTAAAGGGAACCCTTTAGATTTACATATGGTTTAGTTAAAGGACAAACACATCCACAGAGTGAGTGTGCCGTAAATCTCCATGTCTGAGTGCTCTGAAAGACATCCTGTAGAAGCTACACGCCAGTGGATTCTCCTTGCTTTACACATTTTCCATAATGCAGGTTTCCTTGGCAACTGCAGTTGCTGCAGTGTTATCACATTATGTGGGAAGAGAAGGAGTAGGGGAGCATCTGCCTGTTTTAGATTCTTCTGTGTGTGTGTGTGTGTGTGTGTGTGTGTGTGTGTGTGTGTGTGTGTGTGTGTGTGTGTGCGTGTGTGTGCATACGCATCTTATTCAAGTGAGTCTGGTTGAATCGATCTGTCTACTGGTCAATCGAGCTATTGTTTCATCGGTCTGTTATAATCCATTGTTATATCAATCATTTTTATTAATGTTGTTTTTGTGCAGTAAAACAGTATTAGTAGCCAATAGAAATGCCCACAATAATAGTAATACAAGAATGTGTGTGTGTGTGTGCATGCGTGCGTGTGTGTGTGTGTGAGAGTAAGAGAGAGAGAGAGAGAGAGAGAGAGGGAGAGAGAGACAGAGACAAAGAGAGTGAATGAGTGACTTTGTGAGGGGAAGGTTGCTTCTGCGCATGTAGCCTCTGGCGTGTTCGTACAGGCCCCGTGTTAAGCTACCACAGTGTCAGCGTAGGACACTCATAGCTCCACGCTCATAAAAACCATCATAAATCTACTCGTCTTTCTCTCCACTGACTCCTCACACTTCAGCAGACTTCATGACCCATTCCCTGCCTTCTCAGCTGCGTTTCCTCGTGTGAGGGGCGATGCAAGAGTGTTTGACTGTGCCTTTTCAGGCTTGGATGTTGTTCCTGGGTCTGCTGAGCTAAACCTAAGCCACCCACTAATTAAGTGAAACAGCCATAATTTAGCAACATCTAAACAGCACTTCTGAATGGGGTGGGGGTTTGGGATTGGGGGGGGGGGGGGGGGTGTTGTGGACTTGCTTTAAATGATCTCACTGAGGCATCCATGTGGACACCACATGGTCTAGGAAGGACCCAGTGCAGTGTCTTCCAGTTTTACAAGTAAATATGCTCCACACAACGAGCAACTTTCGCCAGCAAAGAAAAAAAGAACTTCTCATCTCTACAACATTTTTGACACAATCCTCTGATTCAGATTTAGCAACTTTTCAGTAGGAGCATTATGTTATTAAATGTTGTTCAACCTTTTGAGGAAAATCCAGGAATATCTCGATCATCCAAAGCTGCCACTGTTTCAGATCTTAGGGGTCGGAGTGGAATTTGGCGAATGTTCTGGTGTTTTAGAAGGAATTACTCCACTTTTCTGGTTTGAAATACGTGTGTTTTTGGCCAAGATTAGAGAACAAGTGGACCTTGTGAATGTGCAGACACACTTCCCAGAATGCAGTGTGCTGGCTAAACGTTCAGTATGCCGAATGTTTTTCAACTGTCAAACTCGAACAGTGTTGAGTAGAAGACACTGATCTCTTGAGCACGCTGCAGAAACACCTTGTTTCTTTTGGCATGACATCATTTCTGGTGTGTGTTTTGGTGTAAGTTATGTTTCAAGGCAAATCCCGTCATGTTCCACTCCAGTTTAAACCAGGAATTTTGTCAGTAAGCTTAGTCTTTCACATAATGAAATGGCTCTTTAATCTGGGAGCTGCTGTGTAATGTCAGTACAGGGACGGCTTCCTTTGATTTGGGTTGGGCAGAACTTCATACACATGTTCTGGTTGCCCTTGTCTACCTCCTCTGTGTGTCAAAGTAGCTTCCTTCTGCTCTTTACTGCCATGCTAGAGGCCTGAGACAAACCAGCAGTGAGATTTGCCCAATGAAGCAGCACATGGTAATAAAATATTATAGACTGTTGCATGCTAATATTAAGGAATACATTTAAATTGTTGCCTCTTAATTAGTGAGGCTACTTCAGTAAATGTGTTATTCTCATGAAACAAATACAGTAGCAGATTTAGCCACATCTATAAGCTGTTGTTCATATTCTATTTCATTTTCTCTCTTGGTAAAGAGAGGGGCTTGTGAGTGAAAAGGTGGGTGATGATGTCATACTGCCTTTCTTCAATTTGCACTTCTCCACTAAAATTCCAAATTTAGTTCCATGGCTCACACCTGTTCTCACACTACCATTGTGTGTGTGTGTGTGTGTGTGTGTGTGTGTGTGTGTGTGTGTGTGTGTGTGTGTGTGTGTGTGTGTGTGTGTGTGTGTGTGTGTGTGTGTGTGTGTGTGTGTGAGTGGAGCACATGTCATCTCATTAGCATCAGTGTTTTCTTGTACTGTGAGCGTGCTGAAGATGAATGGAAGTCAAATGTTGTGGCACCAGTTTCTATAACTTGTTGTAAAGTTTTGCATTCGTGATCAAATGTGGTGAATCTCACAGCTAATTCTCACATTTTGACACTCCGTCAACGTCATTCTGACACGTGTTCATTAAATGCTCTTGTGCCAAATGTTTTTCTATGTTCTCTCAGAAATCCAGCCTTGAAGTCTCATGTCATTAGTGACTGAGAGCTCTAGCCACCATCATCCCCAAACCATGTGGTGTGGTTCCTGGAAGAAAACCTCCTTAAGATCTGACCAAACGTCCAGCTGACTGCAGACACATAGAAAAACGTCTGGCTCTACTGAATGCAGATGATACGATGTCATCCTCAGAGAGGTCAGCGACATGGAACTGTAATGCCTCCGTGGCACTGTTTCTCTGCTGGATGAAGGTCCAGATGAAGTCCCCTTTGGAAGGCCTTACTGAGAAGAGCACAGAGCTCTCTTGTTAGGAAATGGAAGAGAGGGGAGGGGGATGAAGCCCCATTGTCAATACAGAAGAAATGGGGTTTTCCAAACTGCAAAGGCTTATAAAACATGGCCATTATAAGTTGAGGAATTATTCTGGTTTCTTCATGAGCATGTGGACTGGAGACGGAGGAAGTGATGGGTGACTGTGACAGAGGGATGATAAAACAGGGGCTTTTCAATAGCTGTTGCGTTAAATTGTGCGATGACACCATGAAGTCTGGCACACTTCCGCTTGAGAGTAAATGAGGAAAAAGTCCAATTATGGTGGGATTGAACACTCTCCAAAGAATTCTGGGAACCTCTTCCGCAGACCAATGACAATCTTGTAATCAGATTGCGGTCAGGCAATTGGACCAGCCCAGAGTTGCCCCAGAGGGTGACCACAGAGCTATTTCTTCTCTAAGAAGGAGCACTGCAGCTTGGGCCTTATTACAGAGTGAGAGTGGTACAGGGCAGAGGAACCAGAGAGAGGGCGTCGCGCGGAGGCCAACCCAGAGGTTTGACCCAACTCCCACCCCAAAGACAAACAGCTGGGAGAGTTTAGAAGTGAACTACAGTACGAGTTGATAGTCAGTGTGCAAAAATATTGTAGTTTACTATTGTAATTTTGCAAAATAATCTCCTGAGTGCAAGGTTGTGTAACAGGCAAACACAGAGTCATAACTTTTGTGAAGCCTTCCAAAGATGAGCAGCAGATGTAGAAGCAGCTATGTCAGTTAAAGTTAACATTTCTGGACCTTTGAGAAGAGAACCAGCTGTAGCTCTGTGGCTGGCTGTTCTCAAGGTAAATGGACGTGAGTAGACTACTGTATAATATTGATTTTTACCAGAACGTTAAAAGTCCAATGTGTTTCTCATTACATTAGCAGCAATGGCCTGTGGTGATACAACCTGCAGAATGGGACATCATGTAGAGAAGACTTGGTCACAGGAGGTGGGGCACACACAGTGTTTGCTTACACATCCAGTATATGTGCAACATGAAACGAACAACACAGCCATGAATACAGATTAAAGTAAACAGGTTTTCTTTGAAAAGGCATTGAGCACTCACATTAGTTATATAAGACTCTCAGGGGTTATATAAGACATAGGGACCATTTAAGACTCAGAGAGACTATATAAGACGCACAATGACTATATGAGATTTGCAGGGACTATATAAGATTCACAGGGACTATGTAAGACTCACAGGGGCTATATAAGACTCACATGAACTATATAAGAGTTACAGGGAATATATAACTGTTACAGGGACTTCAAGGAATTACAGGGAGTATATAAGTTTTATAGGCACTATATAAGACTCACAGTGACTATATAAGACTCACGGGGACTATATAAGACTCACGGTGACTATATAAGATGCACATGGACTATTTAAGACTCATATGGACTATATAAGACTCGCAGGGACCATATAAGACACACATGGACTATATAAGACTCACAGGGACTATATAAGATGCACATGGACTATATAAGATTCACAGGGACTATATAAAACTCACAGGGACTATATAAGATGTGCATAGACTATATAAGACTCACAAGGACTATATAAGACTCACAGGAACTATATAAGATGCACATGGACTATATAAGATCCACAGGGACTATATAAGACTCACAGGGACTACATAATATGCACATGGACTATATAAGACTCACAGGGACTATATAAGATTCACAGGGACTATATAAGACTCACAGGGACTATATAGGATGCACATGGACTATATAAGATTCACAGGGACTATGTATGATTCACAGGGACTATATAAGACTCACAGGGACTATATAAGGCTCTTTAAGGTGATCAATGGGAGAAGTGGAGTGAGGCAGACCAAGAGCAAGGCCGACCAAGCAGGATGGTGGGCATGGCAACCATGACGTGGTTGCGTGCCTGCATTTTGCTTATTTCATGTTATCTCACAGATAAATCAGCAGTTCAGTTGAGAGTAAAGGTCCAGTCTAATTGCATTTTACATGTACAGGAGAAAGAAAGGATAAACACCTATGTATTTCAGTGACTGGTATGACATTCATTTAAGATTATTTTACTAGTGCTCACTAGAATTTAGTTATTTTTTTATGTCTTTGAAAATTCATAGAAGTCCCTTCTTATTCCCATGAAACATATACAGTTCTCAGTAGATTTTATCTATGAAAGCTAAATGAGCATCTACTAAGACTCCCATGGGGACATTTTATGTCCCTCCCTTTGGAGAATCCGGAAGGTCCTCCTCTCCATATCAGTGTGGTCAGTAAATAGCATTCCATAGACCAAGAGATTCTGATGAGAAACCTCAACTGATCTGTGGCTTTTTAGATTGTCTTGCCGTGAACACAGTGCTGACTGATGTCTTACATTGACGTATCTTCCCTACTCAGGACAGTTATGAGCTAAAAGCAGCAATGATTCTAATTACCTTAAAACCCGGAAATTGCATGTTTAGTCTTTGAGACAAGAGTTTTATAATCAGTTATGTGTTGTCTTGTTATCTACATCAGTCCTCACAGAAAGAGTTCACTGTGTTAAGAGTCCCAGTATAGCACTAGGTCTCTTATTTATTTATTGTTGTTCTGGGCCTTCTGGTTGGCATTACAGTGCTAGAGCAGCAGATTCATGCCATGTGCTGCTGATTTGAATGCTGGGTTGTATCCCTACACAGTTTCACCTCAGCTCAGCACTTCATTTACAGCCGTGCAACTGTCCAAACGTGTTTATAGTTCCCACCCTCACAGCTTTTATTGTAGAGACTGCCAACAACCTGCAAGTCTCCATTATTACAACAGGTAGTGTCATATATCATACGTCCCTTTAAAAATGTACTGTGGTCTGAAATTCCTGAATTAGAATGCATGTGTAATGGCCAGATCATGCGCTTAGGACAGAGGAGGATAAATGCTTAATATTCCTCTCCTCCCGTCTCAGGAATGGAGCCATTTCTGAAACTCCTACATGCACGTGAGCCTGGGAGGGGAAAACAGTGTGTAATCAATTACCAAATCTGTTTGGTCCATGTGTTTGCTCATTTTACAACCAACGTGATTTTCTGCTCTAAAACTACATTACATTGTCCCTGTGTACTTTCATTAGCAGGTTTAGAACTCACCTAGATAATGTAAACTTTTACAAATTTTGACATTTAGGTTTGGCAGATGTTATACAGCATACAGGAAACTGTGCAAACAACACAGAATAAATGTGCACTTGAAAGGAAAGAAGAAAAAATCTTGAGAATGTGTGTGTGTGTGTGTGTGTGTGTGTGTGTGTGTGTGTGTGTGTGTGTGTGTGTGTGTGTGTGTGTGTGTGTTTGAATGCAGGGGGCTGGTTGCATGCCACAGATACTTCAGTTTTGGCCGTACTGAGGCTTACTGAGCGTGTGCAGAAACCCAAGGCACATGCGGAGCAGCTGGGTGTGTTTGGAGCAGCCTGCCTGGAGCTGGACTGGAGGCTGGGGGAGAAGCCATGAGATAAATGTGATCAGCAAGTTATAGTTGGCCTGCTGAGATCAGTATTATGGAACTCAAATAATCCTACTTCATTAAGCTTTTACTATATCAAGACTCTCAAACAAGTCTTGCTTTCTTTGATATCACAAGATGATATAGCTAAAATACACTTAATCAGTCCTGACTTGTTTGCTGCAAGCTGTGACTATGTAAGGTGCATTCTTTTGTACATAATGGTGTCATTTTGCTATCATTACATGGTATATGCAGTTTGGACAGCATGTAATCACATGATGTCAGTATGATGCCATGACTACCTGATGACAAGGTATTTTTCTCAAGCCATATTACTCCCAGGTATGAAGACACTGTTTCATAATACTCCAAATGCTTCTTTTAATTGAGTTTCTTTTCCCTATGTTTGCAGGCAACCATCATTATTTCTGGTGGGGACTAATAAATATATTCAGGTCCTAGTACACGTTAAGGTACACACAGAACGGTTTTCAGAGAGAAGAGCCCATCGTGTTTATTCACAGCCTGAAGCGGAGCTGCCGCGGACATTTTACAACAGAGGAAAAGTAAACAAGCATGTGGAGGGAGGGAGTCGTTGGGACGCTCTCGTGGTCCGAGAGAGCCGTTTTACAGTCAGACAAGATGGAGTTATGCTCAAAGTCCATAGTGAGCTTAAGGACCAGTTACTGTAGTAACGTGCTTTTCAGAAGTCATACTAGATTTGTTTTTAAATGCACAGAAGTCCTTTCACTTGGGTACATTTGCAGTGGAATTTTCCCATTTTTCCCTCATTACTTTTCTTTTACCTCTTTCTGCTTAGAGGTACAACTTGTTCTGTGCAAGCCAACCATGAAAGGAGTGCTGTGCGTTTGGAGTTCCTTATCAATGCTCTCCACTCAGTTACAAGGCTGTAGGCCCACACTTCACTAGCCACCACCCAGTAGACGGTAGTGCGGTTTCCGCCCGTGCCTCTGTGGAAAACCCACAGCCTCTCCTTCAGGTGTTTTACACTACCTCAGGGCCATCTGTGGACATGTAGGCAACTATTACCGCTGCTAAAATAGACATTCCTTGAAGAAAAAAATATCCCCGCTGACACATCCATTCCATGTACACACACGGGTGACCTTGTCAAGGTTTTTACCGTAAATTTGACCTTTATTCATTATAAGAACACATACAGTGTAGTGTCGCTAGAAGACTATATTTCATTTGTTTATTTCATATAAAACTACTGATACATCTACAAAATAACGAAAGAACTATTTAATAATCAAAATTGCATTTACAATGTCCTGTGAATTACAAAGGCTGTGAGTGTTAGAACTGCTGTTAGATCTGTCTGTTCCTCTTCATATCAGTATGCTTGTTTCCCCGTTCCTCTTAAATATAGTTCTGATACATTTGGGCTGAAGCAAAAGAAAATCCAGACAAACTTTTTTTTTACGCTCCTGAAAAGCTGCTGTTCAAGGAAGGCTGGTTTATTTGTGAAACATTTTTCTACAACCTGCTTCATTGCAGTCATTCATTTGCATGTTGTAGGTCATCTAGAGCTCTTTGGTTGGAGCTCTTTGCTTCCCAGTGAAACGACCATGTTGTATATTCTTGCAGATGTTTACAGATTTACATACACAGGATTCCTGGTGCCTTGCATGCTTTTCTCTGAGCACACTCTTCCACCTACAGCTTCTCTGACTGTACTCTATTACCAGTAGAAAGCTTCTCTGACTGTACTCTACTACCAGTAGGAGGAGCATCTCTGACTGTACTCTACTACCAGTAGGAAGAGCTTATCTGAGTGTACTCTATTACCAGTAGAAAGAGCTTCTCTGAGTGTAGTCTTCTACAAGCAGATAGAGCTTCTCTGACTGTAAGCTATTACCAGAAGGAAGAGCTTCTCTGACAGTACTCTACTACCAGTAGAAAGAGCTTATCTGACTGTACTCTACAATCAGTAGGAAGAGCTTCTCTGATTATACTCTACTACCAGAAGGAAGAGCTTCTCTGACTGTATTCTACTACCAGTAGCAGTGGGGAACCGTCAGGGCCCTCTACGCCCTCTCAGAGGGCCTAAAATATTCTTAAAACATTATATATATAATTATCCAATTTTATTTTATCTACTTACAGTATTACAATCGACATCTAAACAATTACAAAAAATATAAGCAAATAAAATATTCAACCGTGTCTATTCAATCTGTGTTGGAAGGTGAGGGGTTAAGTGGAAGCCTGTGAGCCTGTGTCTCCCCCTATCAGGACTGTGATGCCCGCTGTTCGTTTACAGAGGGCCTGGCAGTTATAATTCAGCGCAATACCAGTTTCAAATGACAGTAAAATTGACCAATCATATCTTCCCTCTTAGTGGGCGGGCTTAACTGTATGATAATTTCCGCCCGCTGTGGTGACGCTAGCTGTCGTTAGCCTACCGCCGCTAGCTAGTTTCGATTCGGCCCTTTGACGTCCTCATTTACATATTCCGCTTGCGAGAACCACGGAGCTGTGAAACCTTATTTTGTTTGGAAACTTATTTTGCTTAACAAGTTATCTAGTACAAATGTTATTTGAACGCACTACATGCGTTTCTAAAGCTATACTGTCGTCTCGGTTTTTTCTTTATTATTTAGTGCAGTTTATTAAGAGAGGAAAAAAAAAATTTTGGGGGGGGGGGGGGGGGGGGGGTGTGTAGCGGGCCCAGGTTTATAGGTCACGGTTCGCTACTGACCAGTAGAAAGAGCTTCTCAGATTGTACTCTACTACCAGTAGAAAAAGCTTCTCTGACTGTACTCTACTACCAGTAGGAAGAGTTTCTCTGAGTGTACTCTATTATCAGTAGAAAGAGCTTCTCTGATTGTACTCTATTACCAGTAGAAGGAGCTTCTCTGAGTGTACTCTATTATCAGTAGAAAGAGCTTCTCTGATTGTACTCTACTACCAGTAGAAAGAGCTTCTCTGATTGTACTCTATTACCAGTAGGAAGAGCTTCTGTGATTGTACTCTACTACCAGTAGGAAGAGCTTCTCTGAGTGTACTCTATTACCAGTAGGAAGAGCTTCTCTGATTGTACTCTATTACCAGTAGAAAGAGCTTCTCTGATTGTACTCTATTACCAGTAGGAAGAGCTTCTCTGATTGTACTCTATTACCAGTAGGAAGAGCTTCTTTGATTGTACTCTATTACCAGTAGGAAGAGCTTCTCTGAGTGTACTCTATTACCAGTAGGAAGAGCTTCTCTGAGTGTACTGCACTACCATGGCTTTCTTCCTTCTCATCAACATCCCCTAATCTTTCCATGCTGGTGACTCTCAATGACAAAATATAAATTTTCTAAAATAATATTTTACACTGTGGTTCACTTTTGCCACTCTTTTGCTGTTTATTTTTGTTTCTGAAGGTCACTGTTACACACAATGACCAGAATCGTCATTTAGTTGTCAACTGAGCGTTCGTTATATGTCCAATCAGAGAAGACACTATAAGTTGTCTAACCATTTGACATATAGCCTAGCTTGACCCATTCCAAAGGGGTATGGAAAAACATCCATTATAATAATTCATGTCAGAGCTGTTGCTTTCTTCCATATCTACATTATGTTAAAGAGAGAATTTAATGCTAATATGTCTGAAACATAGGATTGTATTACATTTCTATATTGAACACCTTGGTTTTTGGTTACATGACACGGTATGTCAGACATGCCATATCTCATGTCTCTAGAACATGTGGGAGACAGGTATATGTCCTGGTATGGACCATACCGCTCAGCCCAGCACCAATAAAGAATGATAGCTCGGTCTATTTCCCAGCCCAACCTGTGAAACTCATCATGTTCTGTCTTGGTGTAAAATATAACTCTCACATGACCTTAATGATGAGATCCTCACCCAGTTGCAGCTGGGAATAAATGCCTGTTGGGCTCTCGTGTTCCTCGCATGCTTGAGATTAAAGGGGATCTCCTCTGCTCCCATGTGGTTTGAGTTCTTCTCGGAGGGAGAGCCGGGTTATCGGGACCTTCCTCCCCACACTGTCACTGAGCTGGATGTAAATCATCACTGGCTATGTCCACCCATCCCCACAGATCAGCTGCGGATGGTTATCTGTCACACCAGAGCAGAGCTGCTCAGTCCATCGCAGGACTTAAAAGGATCGTGTAAAAGAGAAGACCATAGTAAAATGCCCGAGATAGCTTCAGTATTGGACAGGAGTTCTGTATTGGGCCGTACCCAGTACAGAACCCCAGCCTAATACTGAACTTGTCTCGGTATATGTGCTCACACATGGATGTTTGATATGTAGCGGTGTGTACATGTGTGTTACTGAAGAAGAAATGTGGAAAAGTAAGTGGTGTCTGCTGCTGTCCACTACAGAGAGTTTGTAAAAGGTGTGCACACATGACATGTGTGTGTTTTATATCATGCGCCGAGATGTCAATTTAAGATGTACATTCCCGTCACATGACAGAGTGATTTGTTTGTGTATTCTATGTTGGTCCACTTTCAGTACGTGTGAATGCTTGTATGTCCCACCAGCTGTCTGAGACCCATCCAGAGCAACCAGAAGCACCAGAGGTCAGCCTGAGGTTCCTTGGACTTCTCATTACCGTCCGGGCCCCCTGTAGCTCATGAAAGAATACTTGTGTGTTATGCAAGTGTTCTCGCCTTACTTAAAAAACATCGCATAAAAGCATCTGTGCCAAGTTCAACCACTTTAACAGCCTTCTAGCTTCTTTTCATGCATGTGTTCATACTACACAGCCTTTGATTTCATTCAGTGGCTCATATCCATGTAAAACAAACCAGATGCTTGACATTGCTCGCCTTTGAGGCAGCAGAGAGGAGCCTGCTGCATTAATCACAGCATTTGTTTCGGGATTATTTTGTGAATATAGACGGATTCACTCCTTTGGATATAGTGGTCCTGCTGTGTTTATTATACCTGTCTCTGATTGTGACTGCAGGTCTTCTCATTTTCTGTCATTCGGGTTCAGAGGGACAGATTGTGCTGGCTGCCTTGTACACGGCATCTGCCTCTCGCACTCCTTCATCTCTCTCCCTCTCTCCCTCTCTCCCTCCATCCGTCTGCAGCTGGAGCGAGGGAGAAGAGAGCTGGAGAGAGTGCGACTGGAATAGCTGAGGGTGTGTAGGCAGAAGCCTGACCACCATAAGGAAACAGCCTCCACGGGCCGGGACACGACAGCGGGAGCCGGGTGCGCGAGCCAGGAACCCACGTGGGAGTCCGCAGGCCTGCCTCTCCCTCCACCCGCCTGGCCCCACCAGGAAACCACCAGCATGGGGAGTGAGGAGTGAGATGAACAAGAAGAAAACTTCCACGCTGTCCCCTCCTCTCCAGTGCTCACATTTGGACAAGCAATAGGAACATTGCTGTGTAAAAAAAATAAAATAAAAAATTGCAAATGCTTCAAATTTTTAGTGTTGTAGCTGCAGTTCAGGACTACTGGCATGCATAAAAGAAGGAGTTCACATGGGTCTCATAACGGCAGCGGCGTACACATGCGTGAGCCAGGGGTGTTACGCGATTACTGCCCTCTGCTGGACAAAGAATGATGTGGCAAGACACGACTTCACCCCCGAGATGCTGCTGCGTCCATCCTCTGTGCTCGTTTTTATTCTCTCGGGTTTCTTGACTGTATCTTACAGTGTAATGTTATTTATTGTTAAAGTCACATCAAACACTGAACACAAACACTGGTCTTGTGACCGGAGGGTCGTGGCTTCGATTCCCAGACCTGAGGCCATGACTGAGGTACCCCTGAGCAAGGCACCTAACCCAAACTGCTCCCCGGGCGCCGGGCTAGGGTTGCCCAACGCTCTGGGCGCGTGTGATCCACAGCCCCCTAGTAATCACTAGTGTGTGTGTGTGTGTGTGTGTGTTCTAACTGCATAGATGAGTTAAAAGCGGAGGACAAATTTCGATTGCGGTGTAAAAATCACAATTGACAAAATATGGCACATCACATTTCACAAAACTGTCCACTGTTTATTTGTGTTGTGTCTTCTTATTACTTACTTTTATTGTGTTTATTACTAATTAACACCTATTTATGAAGGAATTAATTAACTAACTGGAATTCTGGACCATTAAAAACCTTTCAGAAGGAAGTCTTATTGTAAAGTGGTACAGAGATCTTCCAATGATAATACTGTAATACAAGCGCCATCTGCTGGTAAATATCTGACTTAACTCGCACAACCACAGGTCCAGGTATAAGAACAACGTTGAAGTTATTTAGTGCTCTAAAAAATGCTTCAGAATTTGCAATAATTATATGCCATCACATTTAGTTGTATTTATATTATGGAAGAAGTGCGATTCATAATTGTTCTGTAAATTCTTTTCTTTATTTTAGTTCTTTTGAATTCTAATATTCTCCTCACCTTCTCGCTCTCCCTCCTGTGACATTTGCGCTGGTGGACTAACACAAGCGGTCCGGATGAGCACGCACAGTCCAGCAGAGGTTAGTGGGTTCAGTGTTGCAGTGTGCAGACTCAGGGCAGACACTGAACCTGATGAATATCTCCTGCTGCTGGTATGTAAGGCCACTGCATTGTGTCACGTACAGTGCCAGCCTCAAGCCGGCATGCAGGCAATAGAGAAACCAATCAGATCATCTTCCTCTGTTCCTCACGGGCCCTTTGCCAATAGGAACCTAGATTCTATTATATCATGATGAGGGCACTGAATTACTGTGGACAGGTTCATAGAGAGGACAGTTACATTTTTCCTCCAAAAATATCTCTTGCATCGTTCCATTTTTAGACTTGTGACTCCAGAGTCACTGTAACTGTATTAGTGTATAAAGGCACTGAATCAATCAATGACTCTTGCATTGATGCAATTGATTCCTTAATCAGCTGGTAGATTCATTACTAAGTTACATCCTTTCAATTACTTCAGATGTATGTGCACAAATGGCTAATGATTTGTATTTAATATTCATACTTTAAACCTACAAATACAGTTATTTATTTCTGATAATGGTGGTTTGCACATTGCTTTTGAGTGGACCTCTTCCCTCTAATTGTAAATCCTTATTCTTCAAGTGCAGCCCCGTTTTCCTCTTAAGTGGTTAACCACAATGACTAGGGGGCAGTATTGCCTCTAGTTTGTACTGGCATTCTGTGCAGTTCATAGTGGAAAATGGTACAGACATTATCTGGGGAGAAAACTTATCATACATCAGATTATAATGGCATACGTGTCTCTGTTGCCATTACCTGAGTTCACGAAACCAATATCACACTGTCACACAGTCTGGAAGGTCAAATGCTTTTCAAATAATTTTAGACAATTTAAAAACATGCACTACAACATATGTATATCAATTCCTTGCTTTGACAACACTGATTATTATGTATGATGAAACAGATAATTAAAGTAAACATTGTATAATAGACAATGAAGTTTTCTTGACACCAGTCATTAGGAATTTAGTTTTAGTTTAGAGAATTTAGTCAAGTAAATTAGTATAGAAACCCTGTGGTAATTATGCCTCAGAATTAAGGATGAAAAACAGAGGAAGATAAATAAAATTGCTTTCAGTATATTAAGCACATTACTGTGGATGTAAAACATTCTAGGAATTTGGTCCACAATGCAGTCTGGGTGGATCATAAATCTAAACTTCTGGAATTTGGGCTTATGCTCTATTGCCTGTGAAATTTGAGGAATTGAAAATGTGCTTTTAACCCCAGGGAGTATAAATGCATCTTTAAAGTGTAACCAAGGATGTATTTATATGTTCCAGATACATATTTTCATAATTATACTTCATCTCCTTTATGTTCGCCAAACACCTTTGGGCAAGCTAACAAGCATCTATGGTTTCAGTGTCTCAGAATAGTTTTGTGTTCTTAATGCTGCTGCCTGGAGTGAGATGCAATATTTAATCAGTCAATACACATGCAACGCACATGTCAAAAGGAACAATGTGTTTTGACATGGACAATAGTTTATGCTCTGATTTCACTGATCTAATCTTTTTGGGGAATACTATATCTGTTCATCTGACTCTGTCAATAAATGTTACCAGTCATCATGGACGAAATTTTGATTTCAAAAGTGGGGGGGACATGGATTTGTCGCTATTTAAATATTTGGTTTTAACCGTAAAAACTGGGGGGGACCAAAGCCGGCTTTTGAAAAAGTGGGGGGGGCATGTCCCCCCGTCCCCCCCCCCCAAAATTACGTCCGTGCCAGTCATATAGAGTTTAAATAGGGTACAGTTTTCCCTTGTTTTCATTTTACCTGGTGATTGCCTGTATTATAATCTAGTTATATAGTTTTTAGTTTCTCTAAAAAAAACTTAAAATTCCCCATAACTACTGAATATGTGTAATACAAGTTTTAATGTCAATACAAAGAACAGATTTACTATATAAGAAAGTTATAATTATTCTATCAAAAAGTTCTATTCATGCTTCACGTCTGTGGTCTCATTCTGATGTTCTAATAGCCACAGATGATTTTAACCACCTCTTCACATTTAATTTCAACAACAGTTTCAGTGCTTGTGTATATGAGTCATGGTGGTTGTGTGCATGTTCGGTGCTGAAGTGTGAGTCCAGCTGTGGGGCCTCGTATTCAGGACGGTGTGTGATCTGCAGGCCTTGACCTGAACAGAGTGGGGCCATGGCTGCATGCATGAGTGTTATCACTTCATCTCTTCTGTTGACTGTTGGGTTAGCCCAAGAACAGCAGCCAAGCTCCAAAAATGCAGTGTCTCCCTCTCCTTCAAGTGTGTGTGTGTGTGTGTGTGTGTGTGTGTGTGTGTGTGTGTGTGTGTGTGTGTTTGTGCGTGTGTGCGTGCGTGCGTGCGTGTGTGTGAATGGGTATGCTATGTGTGTGCGTGCATGCATGCATGTGATGTATTTACAGGTAAAGGGAATCCTGCATGTGGGCGTTGAACAATACAGTGTTCTCTAAGAGAGAAGAACCTCAAAGAAACTGCACGTAGCAGTCGTCGCAGTGGGAGCAGCCGTCCTGAGAACTCTCCCACCTCCATGTGGGCCCTGTTCCTCCCAACCCGCTCCCCCATAACCGCCAGGCTCCACTGAGCTTCTCAAAACAAGCTTCCTTCCAAAAATAGCTGCTATTGCATTAAGGGTGTATCTCCTTTTGGGAAAAGTGTTGCAAACCGTATCGCAAATATTACAAGAAATGTATTTGGACCTGAGATAAACAATGTAGAAAAGGTTTACTCCTGCAAAGTTTGACTACCACCATTTCACATACAATTTGAGAATACCTCTATTTACATATCTTTATATCTCAGTGACCCCAAATAGTAATAATGCCAACCTGGATCACGCAACATTCCATGACCAACTATCTGTAAAAGTGATCACATTTGCAAAGTTATTGATCTACTGAGTTCTTTGAAAAGCAACTAGATGGTGAGGGTGCACTGTGATGTGGGGATCTGCACATGTGGTGGGTAGATGGTTGCAGGAATAAGGGTATCGAGTACATGCTATAACAGACCATAAATAATGGTGGGGTGAGTAACTGCAGTAACTGTTTTTGTTTTTTTCCGATTCAGACCCTGCAAATGTCAGGCTGAAATCACCGTATATGGTGGCCGTATATGGTGGCCGTATATGTAACTAATTTCATAGAAGCACATTTATTTGTGTTTTTGGAGAGAAGGCAGATAACTCAATATATCAATATAAATGCCTTCTTCGTGGTGATTTGCTTATAATTCATATGCTCTGTATTACTTTAAGTCAAGTTGGAAGATTCTGGACTTTCAACAGAGTAATAGTACACAGTTATCTTTCAAGAGTTGTTGGGTACAGAGTTAAAGAGCTGAATCTTAGGTACATAGTTAAAGAGCTGAATCTTGAAAAAGTTCAAGAATGTAGGTTTACCTACATATTAACTGACACAGATGTAGAGTTTAGCTAATAACCCCGTCTCCATTATGTACACAGTACTGAATGTTCATCACAATAAACCGTTGCACAAGCATGATAACAAACAAGGTTGGGTCAAGGTAGGGTGGTCACATGTCCTCTTCTTCCTGAATCTCTTTTTGTGACCTAAAAACATGTCTATGTGAGATTTCTAAAATTCCAAATGCTTGTCTTTCTTTCCTTTTCTTTTTTGCTTTCTACTCTCACCATCCACAGTGCAGAACCCTTTTTACATTGCATGTCCACACTCAGCAATTGAGCAGCTGCTCCACAGAAACATATGGTCAGAGAGGATCCATAAAGTTTAGTATGACCGTTTGTATAATGCCTTACCAAAGCTTACAATGCCCAACCACAGAACCAATAGTGGTGCTTTGAGTTTTGGACTATTTTCATTTGATGTCTGTTTTGTTTGTGTACAGCAGGCAACAAAATAATTTGGCATAAATCAGTCTCATTATGATGATTCCCCACCACCTACACTTTGTGTATAATACATGTTTATGTATTATAATAACTTTAGGTCTAATTACTTAATTGAAAATAAATCTGACATGATTACACATGTGAACTGGCCAGAGTTTGTATGGAAATCTGTGACAGACTAGATTACCATATATGAATTGCACACAACTTGCTAAAACAGCATTTTTGGATCTAAAGATAGCTCTTCAGGAAAGTATATCTGGATAAATCACTACCAAAAAGTGTCTCGTAAAGTAGTGGGGTTTTTTATGGCAACTGGTTTTCATTTATTCTATGACCTTTTTTGTTTGTTTGTTTGTTTTTTACTTTATGTACATTATTATATTAACGTTATCTTATTGTATGGAAATGCATATTAGAGAGGAATAAGATCTGGCTAAATAGGCTCTGAAGGCAATAGCCTACTATTCGGCCTATAAAATTGTCCTTTTTTTTAAAAACCCAAACGTTGGTCACACAGTTTCTTCCATGTTTATCTTATGCAGACGTATAACGAATATTACATATAAGAAAAATAATTCTTGGCGAACTTTATAGTGTCCCATCGTTGTCCCAGACAGTCATGCAGATCAGCCCATGAATAAACACAATCGCTGCTAGTTAAAGAAACCTGGCTCAAAATTCAAGGTTCAAGGACAGTTCAAGGTTTATCAAAATAGGATTCTCCGCTCCATTTAAGTATGTTGCAATTTTCTGCTGTTTTTTAGACCATACTTTCAACGAAAGCCCTATCCGGACGGGATTAGTTTCTCAGGGGGTCCTGGGGTAATTTTCTCTTTTACGGGGGGTCCTCTGTGATTTTAATCCCGTCCGGAACGAGCATGTCCGTGTTTTTCTCAGACGTCCTCAGAGAAAATTACAGGCGGAATTACCTACTGTTTTTCGCTGTACTCCGTGGTCGTCTGGTAATTTTAGTCCCGTCCGGATCCACATGTCTGAGTTTATACATGCAGACATCACCTCGCGTTTAATAAAACAGCTATATGTCCACTGCCACGCACCGTAGTTACACGTTGGGCGCGCGTTTTCACGGAGATCCACGTAAAGACAGCGGCGAGCGAAAATGGATTTACTGGATTTTTTAATGGATTTATTTTATTTTATTTAACGGATTTATTTAGCTATTTACATTCATTAGCGATTTTTTATAATGTGTTTTCTGTATTGGTTTAACAAAATAGCTTAACTTAAACGGAGATCTTAAATGCTGAACTGAACAGTAGTAAAGTTAAAAGTTAAAAAGGAATCATCAGAGTTGGCAGTGTGACATTATTAAACATGCTATCACGTGACAAGGCGATGTCATGTGACCGAGAAAGCCAAAAACTCGCGGGTCCTCCTGTTTTTTCAATTGCTGTCCGGATGCAAGAGTTTTATCACTGAGTACAAGGGTGAAATATTTTTCACAGACGTCCCCCTGAAAAACTAATCCCGTCCGGATAGGGCTATACTTTACCACACATAAAATATATATTTATATTGCTTTTTGAACTATTTTGAACGGAGGTAAGTGGCCGTTGGTCTACGCAGCATTTGTTTGATTGGAACTTAATGGAAGTGATATTTACGAATAACATTACAGCGAAGCTATTAGATTTAGATTTTGATTTAGATGTTTACTAAAACATGTTGAAAGTTACTCATTTTGTGTTTTTGAACTGAATATTCTGCCGAATAGGCCTACATTTATGATAGTTTATTCGCTATTTATATCAATGCGTGTTGTATTATGTCAGGTTCTAGCTAACCTAGCTACGTTTGCTGCAACCAGAATAGCCTAATTTTATTTTTCCCTTTGAGTATCCTACTTTTGATTTGACAGTGTTAATTCATTTTAAAATAACCTTCCCGTCTGAAGATACAATAACCGTGCTGTCTGTTTCACACAAACTGCCTTTCATTTTGCGTTATGCTGTTTAAATTTATATAGGCCTACACAATATCACGAGATTTATTTGATTACAACCTTCAATCACTACTCCTGACTCAAAAACCAGTTAATAAATGACCGTGATGAACTTTGTCATTTCTCTTTAGCAGTTACTTTTTGGTAGATACCTAGTTATGTTTCAACGTTTAACCTTGAGGTTTGAGCCTGAAACGTACAGTCTTGGAGAAATATTATATCATGGATACATGGGCTCAAATGTTGAATTTGTTTTGGTGAGCTCGGAGTAGACCTGTTCTACAAAAACACCCAAAAGCCAAATCAGGTAAAAATGTTTCTTTTTAGTTTATCAAAACTTGAGTGAGATGTAAGTTTAAACGAGGTAGTACTAACAACATATATTTTGCACTTTTATGAAAACACGTAGCTCTGCCGAGGTCCAGTTTACTAGGTGAACATGTGATCCGCTGACCATGTACCGGAACCTTTCCCCACTAACCCTGTGCGTACATCGGACTGTTATTGAGGTTGCGCTAGAGACTGTCAAATGTAGTTTTCTCGTGTGAACCAACTGCGCTTTCCTTGCAGTAAGATTTAACCTGTAATTCTGACGTTTACATTATTGTTTTTTTTATTTAATTTGCATTATGTTTAAGGATGGGAGTGTTGTACTTTGTTATCTAGACATGTCGTTGCAGCCTGTCTGGAGTCTGTCCTGATCCTGAGGGCAGGTGGTCAGTTAGGCTGCCTAACTAGATTATTATGGTAGCTCGCTAAGTAAACTAGTTTATCTAAATTAGTTATACTCGAAATAATACTACACAGATTTTTCAGATAAAATGGTCTTCAGGATATTTATTGTTTGATCTTTAAGTTATGTTCTTTTACGCAGGTATGTAGCTAGACAGCTAGCATTAGGTACGAGTAGTTAGGTAGCTAAGCAGTGGTACATGTCCGACTGGTTTGTGGATAATCTTTAATAATCACGATTAATCACGACGAAGAAAAGGTGAAGTCTCTGAAGGTGAACAGCGCCACGATGTCATCCTGTTGTTGCACCGAGATTTGGGACCAAGGAATACTGGGACTGGACATTTACTTGCTCTGTTTACCTACACTGCCATAAAATATTTAGTTTTACACATTTTACTCATGTGCAGGTATCAGAATATGAGACCCTATTGTACCTTCATAATAAATGAGTTAAAGACCAATCAGGTTTTTAAGGTTTTCAGGTTGCGTCATGTTCTCAGATTCATTTCCACAAAGTTATGTATGTCTGGCATTATCCCAGCAGGACAGAAAACACAACCTAAAAACATTGTTTTTGGTATTAAACTCATTTATGATGGTACAGTGAGGTCACATATGGGTAGTCACCTGTGTGCTGCTGACTCTACAGTGACATAATTTGGTGTTCACAGATTTTGGTGTAATGTGGACAATATAACGAATGCATTTATAGCTTCAGTTTGTGTAAGTTTAATTATAACTCATATAAAGAATATTACTAGCTTCAGTATCAGTAATACATTACTATAGTGTACAAGGCATGTGAATGAAAGTGAGAGTGGGCTATAGCTTTAGATCTCAAAATGCAAGTTCCTCTCACAGCTGTGTTTGTGTACACTACTGTCCCCTGCCTCGCAGTATAGCATCTAAAGCACATTACCTCTCTGCTTGCATACGCAGGATGGCTCAGGGTGACAGCAAAGTCCTGGCTCTAGGTGTTCTGGCCGGGGCAGCAGGGATCGGCCTGGCCGCTGTCTGGTACCAGAGCCGGAGGGCCGTGAGCACTGGCGAGGGGCCGGGCGCCTGGCGCCCAGCGTCGTACGGCAGCAGCGGTGCAGGGCAGACGGAGGTGCTGCAGCAGCTGGCGTCCCTCATCCAGTGCGTGTCGGAGCTGAAGGAGGAGGTCAGGGCTCTGAAGGATGCCCTGCCGCACCTGCAGGACCACGTCAGAGACGAATTGCGGGAGAGGGCCGGGGCCCGCAAGGCCAGCCCTTACAACAGAACCACCCCCACAAGGAGGAAGAGGGCCGGGGGAGTGGCCAGAGCTGAGGGGCAGAGTTCAGAGGAGGGGGAGAGTGAAGGAGGGTGAGTACCTGACTTGGTTTTCACCAGTCCACCCATGAATTGAAAGAATTATTACTGTTTATTATTATTGACAAAATCTGGCCTATGTAGCACAAGCACTGATTCATTCTGTACTTTGTAGCACAAGCAGTGATTCACTCTGTACCTTATAACACAAGCAGTGAATCACTCTGTACCCTATAGCACAAGCAGTGATTCACTCTGTACCTTATAACACAAGCAGTGATTCACTCTGTACCTTATAACACAAGCAGTGAATCACTCTGTACCTTATAACACAAGCAGTGAATCACTCTGTACCTTATAACACAAGCAGTGATTCACTCTGTACCTTATAACACAAGCAGTGAATCACTCTGTACCCTATAGCACAAGCAGTGATTCACTCTGTACCTTATAACACAAGCAGTGATTCACTCTGTACCCTGTAGCACAAGCAGTGATTCACTTCATGCCCTGTAGCGAATGTTGTGAGGATTCTCCTAAACACACTCTGAAATCCTCATTGCATTCTGTTCATACTGTTCCACAGCACTTCAAAGTGGCTGCCCTCAGACAATTACGTCGATAACCGTTGTTTGGATTTACCGGTAATTGTGCCAAAAGAGAAATGAACAGTATACTCATATTTTTAGCAGGGTGCAAGGACACGACGAATATTATGACAGGCAGCTTGTCTCCTCCGTGCGAGTGATGCATTTAGCCTGTTATAATGTTGCAGTTCACGCTCCAGTTCACTACTAAAAATACAGCAAGCGCATCAGACACAGTAAGGAGCCAGGCCTCGTGTCAGTAAATGAGATCCCACTGAAATTAGGAGTCTGCACTCTGGTCACTGTGCAGTGGAAACCAGGCAGGACAAACAGCACCGAACGAGGAGTGTGTTATGATCCAGTGTATTGTTCTGCGTAGGGCTTCAGGTGCAGCGCCACGGCGTGCAGAACGAACCTCTAAGCACCAAGCAAGTTGCCACTGTCCTAACTTCACAGAGATATTTCACAAAGATATTTCACACTCTCTTTTTGTTTTGTTTTGTTTTTTTTTTTTTTGTTTTTCATGTACTAGAATGCGCGTGAATACTTGTCCCGCTCTGGCTCTGTTGTATGTGTGTGTACCTTAGCAACAGTTCAAAGAAAATGTGGCACAATCAGTTCTCACACGAAGTGTCACAGTAGAATTTAGAGCTGTTGGGAAAACGCTGCTTTTGTCTTTTGTCAGGTTGAAAACAGGTCATCTGCATTGCCATAGTCATTACAGGCTTTTCAATCTCTAAAGATATTACCATATTAAGCAAGTATATCTGTATTGTAGGTTATGGTAAGAGCATTGGCATTGGCAATTAGCAGCCATTGGAGGAGTTCGTAGAAGGTGTGTGAGATTCAGGTTATGGAATGTTCCTGCACTGTGAAAACAGTTGGTTGAGCCATGTTGAGTGAATGCACTAGATATGTGCGCACACGTGTGTTTGGTGCACACGTGTGTGCGTTTGCCTGCGTTTACGTGTGCGCGTGAGAGTCCGAACGTGCTCCGTGCGGGGAGCCGTGCTGGAGCTTGTTCAGGGTGCTTTGCCCCAACTTGGATGTGTGGCAGCTAGAGTGAGAATGAGACTTCACCTCATTTGACTTCCTCTCCTCCCCCCTCTGCTCCTCCCCCTTTGTCTCCATCACTCTGATTCTCACTCTGCCTTTCAGTCCCCCCCCCCCCTCTTTTTTTTGTTGTCGTCTCTTGTATGTGCGCAAACGTGACTAAAATATTGTCTAGAGGAGCGGCACAGGTTGGCCATTCCTGTCACGTTGAGCAGCGTTTTTTGCTCTCGTGTTCTTTCCTCTCGTGTTCTTTCCTCTCAGGCAATTTAAAGAATTCACTTCAGATACTTGATTCTACAAGTCCCTGTTCTTCTACACCGTTAATACTTGCATTTGTGAGTCTTCCCGCCAGCTCAGAGGGGTAGATCTGATCTGTCTCTCTGCTCTCCGCACGGAGATAGATGGGGAGTTGTGGCAGCCGGCAGCTGACTGACAGATTTCACAGTGATGTTCTTGTCTCTATCTCGCTGCACACTTGTGCAGTCGCACCAGCACAGCAGTCAGACACGTGTGTAGAATGTTCACTACTCACACACCTCCTTCGTTCTCTACGGGGTTCTGGAGCACCGGGAAAGTCCACAGTGCGACGCCCCACTGCAGGCGAGCCCAACCCATCTGTGACCAGCATCGTTAAAATGAATTTATCAATGAATTTGTTATGTCTCAGACAAGGAGGGGTACTGTTTCTGAGCCATGACTGTTAGAAAATCAGACAGATCATTTTTTGGTCAAGATCAAATTTGCGTGTAGCGTCTGTGCCAGTGGAAGGGCTGAGGTGGTTCTGACGCTGGAGTGTTGCGTAGAAGACTGTAAGGATGGTTATAGATGAATGGTGCAGGATCACCTGGGCCTTCAGGAAAGCAATCGCTATACAAAATGCACACATGCACCATCTGAAGCAGAAATCAGCGTCTCCAGCTTTTCTTTTAGATAGACTTCAGAACCAAGCCTCTGCAAGCCTGGTCCAGTCTCACCAACCATCATTCCTTCAAGCTTCAAGTCTTTTTTTGTGTGTGTGTCTTGCATGGTCCATTCCTGTTCTTTCACTTTTACTCCTGTTTTGTTTTTAAGTTTATCCTCTTAACCACCAACAGCAATTTGTTGATTCAAGAGTTTACAAAGGTTTGTGCAGCAGAGCCAGTTGGCTACCTCGAGTGATTTGCAGAATCATCATATGTTGATTCATAAAATCTGCCTGAATGGCACATTCATAAGTTTCAGTAATCTGTATTTATCTCTGCCCCTTGCAGTGTATTCAGACCATGCCTAGCTTTATGTAGATTAACAGCTTTATGTAGATTAACATGTTTTGAGGGATAAGGAAGCATACTGGGTGTGGCTTTGTACTTGGTGGGACCAGAGAGCATCCTGTGTGCGGGACGGGGGAGCAACCTGCGTGCGGGACGTGTTGGGGTCCTGATTGGTCAGAAACATCACTTTCACAGCTCTACCGCCACTGTGTTCACTTTCTTCCAGCACACACACACTCTCTCTCTCTCTCTCTCTCTCTCTCTCTTTCTCTCTCTCTCTCTCTCTCTCTCTCTCTCTCTCTCTCTCTTTCTCTCTTCCACACAGGTCCATCAATCACTGCAGGTGGCTGAGAGCTTGCCAGGGCCTAATTTGAGCAGCTCCTGTAGGAACATGTACTTCCTTTGACCGTGCACAGTCCTCACGTCACGGCTGTCTTGTGTTGCACACAGATGTTTCAGCGTGTGCGTTTGAGATGATAACATTATGAGCAAGAAGCATTTGTGTAAGAATAAATAGTTATTGTTTATATAGGTGAGAGACGTATCCAGTCATGCTTAGGAGAGTGAGCTTGAATTTAAAAAAGCCTTCAATAGTAATATGATAAAACTGGTGATCAGTAGACAACACTGGTAAACTGGTATAAAACTGGTATAAAAACAGCTGGTAGCAAAAACTGCAGTGCTGTAAACTTTAGATTACATATTATTATAATATTGGATTAGTAAAATATGTGGATGCTATTATGCTTTCCTATGGTATGTTGCACAAAGTTCTAATTAGGAGGCATTGTTGGGATGCAGTTTTAGATAAAAAATAGACCTTTCTCTTGAAGATCTCTTTGGTTTAGCCTGCCACTGAATCATGGGGCATACAGGAAGGCCCGCCTCTCTTGGCGAAGGCCCGAGTGGACGCTGGGTCCCACCGCCCTCTTTCGGCCCACTTCGTCCACGCTTCCCCTGCGAAGGCTCTACTTCAGATCGGCCACCCGCGTCTCCACTCCCAGATGCCCGGTTCTGTGCATGGACACGTGGGAAAGCTCCCAGGAAACTATCTGAGAGCGTTTGATGTAGATAGAAAAGTCCTGGAAATGTTTTTAGAGTGAGAGGAGATTTGAGCAGGTTGATGGTTCATGGTTGGCCTGCTGTCGTGACACAGTGTGGCACCGTGTTGTAGACGTACGGGTTCCTCACATGCAGAAGTAGCTGCATTTCAGGTAATAAAACTAATGAACATTTGGCACACAGGGAAATGTAGTTAATTGTCTGGAGGTGAAGGAAGTAGTTTTCTTGGTTTCTCCTCTGACAGGAAACAGACCCTGCCTTCTAGCAGCTACTTGCCGTAATTGGGGCTCGTTTTCTTTTATAAGAATTTTTGTATGCAAGTGTGAACTGCAGCCAATGTTTTGCGTCATAGCTGATGAGTTACAGGTTCACACTCCCACCTCTGGACAACGCTACGAGGGTGATGGAGCGGAAATCTCTGGCAGCAGAGGTGGAGCACATAGAACACGGTCTCCAGCCGTTGACTGCACCATAACAGCAAAAAATGAAAAATAAATTAATATAAAAAATGGGCCTGCAGTATGTTAATTGATGCAACTGACACCTGGTTCAGTGCGAACAGGTGGCACAAGTTCAATGCCCTGGTAGGTAATGATGTCAGCAGGGACGTGGGGTAAACAGAGAGAAGCGTGGGAAGAGTGGATGGGTATGGGAGCACAGGGGTTGTTCTTCGAGAGAGAGAGTGAGAAATTACTTGGCTTTCTGATTGTGAAAGGATGTTTGACCTTAGTCTTGAACGAGGACCAAGCTGCACCTTTTTTCCCCCCAGAACAGAGAAGGGTTTGTACTTCACTAGACAGATAGACCCGTTCTGCACAGACTCTGGGGGTTTGGTCTGAATGAGCTCATCTGAATTCATGCAGGACCAGGAACTGTTGGGATGGCAACAGCACCTCAGGTTGTTTTCAAGGCCCTTGGCTTGGCAACAGTTGCTCGGGCCTAATCTCCCTTTGCAGGAGCGTGTTATCTCAGGGATTGGCCACGCATATTAATGCTTCAGCAGTTATTTGGAAGCTTCAGCTGAAGCATAATCGGTGGATTCAACTTTTTAAAAAGGAAAGCGGCTCTGTCTAGAGTGATGAGGCTTCATTCCAATATGGTTATGCCACTTCTGTGGGCAGACGGCGCTTCAGACACGCTAAACAAACTGGATTTTAAAGTTTTCCCATAGATACAGTTCACAAATGAAGCAAAGACCCAGTCAAACTGTGTGCAGTTTGTTTTTTGGATGTGCCCTGAATTTCTCTAGACATCTAGAAACGGCAGTGGAGGTTGAATCCACTTGTTTTGGTTTGTGTGATTTAGATTTTCCAGGTGCTGTGCATCATGGGATGTAATGCAGAAATGTGTTGATCTCACAATGTTGCATTCTCTGCAGAATCTATGAAGCTGGTGGATTAAGAAATGCAGGTGTTGGTCCATCAATGCTTCACTGAGTTGTGGAGCTATGCTGCAGATCTCAAAGTATGTGGTGATTGTTTATAATTGTTGACATTTGCTACAAAAACAAATGTCTCAACCACACAGCAAGAGTAGAGCGTAGCAGTTTCCCATTTGAACATGTAAAGGAAATTGACATAAACATGTCTACAAATTGGGGGGGTGGAATAAAAAGTAGAATCCTGCACGTTTTGACCGGTGACTGGTTTCTCAAGAATTTCTAGTTGAAAAATTACTGTAATCTTTCAGAATTTACCACCCAAGTACTGTGCCCAGTGCTACAGTTTAGTTGGTAATCCTCCAAAATGTCAGCCATTGTTGTTTAATTTTCTCCGTGTTGACAGACAGTGTTAACTGAATTAATGGACTGAAATAGTGAAGCGTTCTCCAGTGTTGGCCATTAACCAAGGTGCTACAACACTTTGTTGGTAGTGGCTAAGTCTCTCTCTCCCTCTCCCCCCGTGTCTCATAAGTTGTATGTTTTGAACCCTGCAGGGGCCTGAAGGCTGGGATATCAATCAAGACATTAGTGTGTGTGCAGTATGTGTGTCTGGAGGTACCTGTGTCTGCATGGCCGGCTACAACACATCCCTATAGAACCAAACATTCCCCCGTACCACAGATGACGCAAATGTTGCCCTTGCCAACTCTTAATGGATCCCTTTCATGTTTTTTACTTCTCCTCCACTTTGGTCTTTCATTTGTACCCTAGTCTGTTATTAATGCTGCTTTTTACACTTTGCTGTGTGCCGATGTGCGCTGGAGGTGTTGGGTTATACCCTCCGTAAATGAAAGGGACTTTCTTTTTTGTTTTTTGGTTTTTTTTTCTTTAAGTGTGTAAAAGTTAATGTGGGCATTGCGTGCCTCACTGTGACAGAAACAAACAAGTCTTGCAGTGTTTTTGCTGAAAAAAAGGTATCGGTACTAACACATCAAGATGTCCTTTAAAACCCACTGGCACTTATTTAAAAAAATCGGTTGACAAAAAAAAAATTTGGTAGTCTTTTTGTTTGTGTGTAAGCAAGTCTTGTGGGTGTTTTGCATGTAAATGGTGAGTCAATGCTGTTCTGTTTCTGGCAGCATCTAGTTGACTATCTTGTGAAAACTCCCTCATTAAGTTTGGATTTTGATTGCTTGTGCCATGATTAATTTTATTCTTTTTTTCCCACCATTGGAGTTCCTCCCCTTCCTGCAGGTGCTTTAGAGAGCCCACATAAGCTGGAAGGTTAGCTGTGTGTTGGCCACGTCACCCCTGAACAGAGCTTCTGCTCTTGGCCATCCAGGTGCTCAGTGAACATTGGCTGGCTGCTTTAGGAGAAGCAAGTTAGCTGCCTACAGTGCAGGACTCTCACAGACTCCACCATGGTGACTCATGCAGCGTATCTATGGATGACTCAGTAAAAGTGGAATGTCATCTCATTTCTTTTTCCTAAAACTGTCAAGCAATTTGGTGAATAGGTCTGAAAGGAATTAACGTGCAGTACGTCATAAAAATATTATAAACTAGAGTGACAGTAATAAAAAAATTGTAAACATAGAAGTCCAAAGCACTGGCTGTTGAGAAGATTAAAATTACAAGTAAAAAAGAGCAAATAAAAGTGGATTTTATAGATGAGAAAATGTAAATCTACCCATCTGGTTTAGACCCGAGAAACCCTGAAATGTTTGTAAAGGTTGTAGGTTGCTTGTGTTTGGTGCTCTCCCCTGGCCTTTGCCTTGTGAGTGCAACAGCACTTCAGAGTCGACCTTCACTCATCCTGGAGACCTGCTCATCCTTCCAGACCATCTCAGCACAGAGTGCCTTGTAACGGGAGTTTGAGGAGCATCTCGGTCATCTTGCGCAATCTCCGGGCCTTCCAGGATCTTAGCAGCCTGAATTGCTTTTTCAGAGTCAAGCGCTGTGTTGACTTCCTCCTTTTGCTCGGGTGTCAGGTATATGACGGCGCTGACCGATTCTGAGGAAGAGGGCCAGAGAGATGAAGACCAACAAGCTCAAGAGCAGCTGGACGAGCTCACCGTCCTGTTACGGAAGGCTGACGGCCTACACGAGTGTAACGGAGCTCAGAAGATGGAAGGACTCTCCACTCTACTCGAAAAGAAAGAGGAGGTACATGTGGCAAACATTTTTTATTTATTAATTTTATAGAGATTTGTTTATTTTATAATGTATTGGCAGACTGTCTAGACAGACATAAGAACCCACATGAGATGATTTAAGTATCGGTTCGTTTTGGAGTTGATCTTGCAGTATTTCATAAGATGAGTTTGGTGCATTAGCAGGCTTAGCTGAGCAGGGCCACACCTCTGTAGGACTTGAGTTATACAATCACAGTTCAGCTGAGCACCTGCTAACACTTGTGTTCTCACAGGTATAGCTACTATAGAATCCTTCTTAATTATATGCTTAAGGATGTGGCCATAGCTGTAATATAATGACTGTGATAGTATACCAACTGAAATGGTTTGTTAAAGCTGTTTGTCGTCCTCATCAGTTTGATCAGAAGTGTCAGTATCTATGGCGGCTTACCAGAGCCTACGCTGATGCCCATGATATGACCGCAGATTCCCAAGAGAAAAAGAAATATGCTGAAAATGGTAATCATTTGGATACTCACCATTAGTATATGTCACATTATTATAATACACTACATCTTTATTTTAAAATATTCAGTGATTTTTTTAGTTTTCAGAACTGTAATGTGTGCGTGTGTGTACAGATAAAAGACATTTTAGCGTCTTATTACTCCCACTAGCATATTTATCCATGTATGATTAAGGGGCATTTTTTGCATTAAAGTTTGCATTGCATGCAAATGACCAGCCTGCTGGCAATCTCGGTGATATGAGTGATCTCACTCTCAGGCAGAGTTTACAAACATATTCTCATATTCTCAGTTAGATGAACATGTCAGTATCCTATTCTAGGATAATGTAACTTTTACCTTAAATAGGCATAAACATTCAAGAACAGATTCTTTCTATGAGATAACATACTGAATTAATATAAATGGGTTAATACTGACTGAACCACTCACTGTGTTCAGTAGTAGGAAGATGTGCTTTAAAAGAACTTTGCTAAAATCTAAAATCTTTGCTAGAACGCCTGTAGAATCTTAATTCTTTGTTCCAAAAGAAGAGGTCAAGCCCACCCAGGGTTTCTCTCTTCCCTTACATCTAGAACTCTCAGGTCAGTTGCTGGCTGCAGTAATAGCAGACAGGGTGAATGTTAGTGAATGGGTTAAACTTACAAATATGATTTGCTCAGGATGCAAAATGCACCTCTTGACAAATCATTCCGGAATACCTGAATTGTCTTTATAATGTGAACACTGCTGTACATTTAATCTTTAGCGTTGTGTTTTAATAACTGAACTGCAGAATAGTGTGGCGAAATTCTCATATTCACCTCTTTGAATTCAGTTACCTCAGTGAATCACAGGTAATCATTTGTATTAACACTTTTAAGAAGTGTTAATTTTAGAAGTGTTTAAGAAGTGTTTAATTTTAAGAAGATTAATGCAAATGGACAGATTTGTCTGAGCTTGCGTTAGTTTTTGTTCAAAGTTTCAAACGTCTTTCGTCTTTCGACACCACCACTTTGTTTCTGTCCTTTCTATGTGGTCATTTCTGATTCAGTTTAATGAATGTCTCATCCACTGTAGGGAAGCAAATTGGAGCCCTGGCCATATCGGTGAACCCACTGTGTGCTGAAAGTCATCAGTGGTAAGTGTCTTGGTAGTCACGTCATTCTGCTGAGCCACTAACATGCTCCTCACACCTTTCTGAAGGTGAATCGCTTCCATAAGTGTGTTGAGGCACTTCGGGATCTGTGGAGTCTACAGTCTTTTCACACATGGCATATTTATGGCCAGGACTAGTTATATGTTGTGTCTAAATGTATTTAAAGCAGGCTGCTAGGAAACAAGGCGTTTTCTTCAGTCAAATTGCTTGATTTATTCTTTAACTGACTGCATCATTACACCTTTAAGTGATCTAATGGTATAATAAAGCATAATTGTCAGGTTACTTAAAAGCCCAAGTCCATTTTAGCTGTGCCCTTTATTGTGTGTCATACACAATAATAAGAGCACAGGCTGTTCTGGCTGATTTACCTGAAGTGCACCAGGTATCTTTGTGTTCTGTGCGTCCTCTGATGGTGACATCACAGGAATGCAAATACACATAGAACTCACTCTCAAACTGCCCTGAATGAATTTATTTATTTATTTATTTATTTATTTATTTATTTGTCTGTTGCTGTCTTGAATGTCTGGCCATTCACATATAATTGGTACAGGGTATAATGCGATAGACAGGTAGATTTCTGTAATTGAAATTGTCTACGTTTATCCCCTCAGGCCTGTAACGCAGTCCACTGAAGTGCTGCTGGGTGCTGGGAAATCCCCCCTGTGTTTGATTAGTCACTGGGTCTCGCACGCTCTCTGTGTCTCTCACCACACCCTCCCCATCTCACTCCCTCGCACTCTGCCTCTCCACGCCATACAATAGCGCAGGAGCCTGGTATCTGTGTATCTACAGAACGCTGAATACCGCATTCTTCATCAGAAATCCACCTCATGTCTTAACACGAGGATTCACCGCACACCAAATTCATAAATTGAGACTCTGAACATTTAGGTTACATGAAGAGGTTCAGTTACCTTGGCTTTGCACTTGCTCAGTTGTACACGGTGATGCAACAGACATCTATTTCCCAGGAAACATATGATACTTTTAGACACCATGATGACATCTGATAATGCTTTGATTTAAAAAAATGCACAGAAGCTATGAATAGAGATGTAGGTATTTGGAGTAGCTGTTCTCATCATATGTGAATCATCATTAGCGTCTGCCTGCAATGTCAACGCTGTACACTAGGTGGCCTCTTTATTAAGTACTGGCATTCACAGCATTCGTTACAGTGAGTATGCTGACAAGAATTTTATTTTTATTTGTGTATATATTTTTCACACGATTGATGCTACATAAGTTCAGTGATGTATTAGTACCTCAGTAAAAAAAATCTTTCTTGTCTGACTAGTGTCCAGGATAGTGCAAATTTACAGTTACTCAGATCATCTACTTCTCCAACCAACACAAAGTTACATTTCATCTTTAATCAGATTTTTAAAATATTACCTCTGGAAAACGAGGAATTATGGAATTTCTGAAATCGAACTTCAGTTCTGGTAGCCACAGGATCTTTAAAGATCATTGCATAGGATGTAACCGTCAAATACAAGGCACAGCACAGTATTGCAGGTGACCTGCTTTAAGGGATGAACGAATGTGTAAGAGCTTGTGCGTGTGCACTCTTGAGGTCAGGTTGGCACGCTGTCTGGTGTGTAGCTGCTTCTGTGACCCTCCCTGCATGAACGCTGTATTAAGCTACTTAAAAGTTAACAACACGGACTCATTGCATTATTCCTGATGAGTAATGTCAGATGTGCATATGTGTTCTATCTGTCAGACTGTACTGATAAATAAATGATAAATGCACAAGGCACTGATGAGTAAATAACCTCCAGCTCATTACACTGGAACAAATGTGCCTGAACTGATCTGAATTTGGTGAGTTGGAAGCTTGGTTATGTTCTTAAGGAGCTTGTTTGAGAAACTGTTGAAGTTGCGTTTTATTAATCCCTGTTATTTCCCCACTCAACCTGGGCTGTTCTTGTTAAGGCTCCGTTCTCACCGCATACTCGATGGGTGCTGACACACCGCTTGTCATTGCAGCCCACAAAGCACTCATCACATCTCCAAAGATTACGTAGGTTTTTCCCTTTCTCGACAGCAAACCCAAAGCAACCCCCCCCCCCCCCCCTTCCAGGGAAGGGCTGGAACTCTTTTGATGTTCTGGAGCTGAAAAGGAAGCACTCATCTGTGTTAAAGAGCTCATGTCGGCTCATGACCGGTCAGAGATGCTGTGCTTCATACTGTCGGGTTTGAGCTGGAGTCTGACCCAGGGAGCTAGTGTCCTACACAGAGCAGAGTGTGAGCTCCCTGTGAAACCTTGACCGGTCCCCTTCAGCCAAACATTGACCCTTTCACCTGCTTGTGTCACACGGTGTTTTTCGATTATAATTTCTTATCAAAAAATGCGATAGTGTGATGAGGTTGTTTTGCCTCTTAGGAATGGCACATTTCACATGGATCTCTGGGATTGGCACAGTGTTATTCAGACATGCTGGTATTTACGCTGAGTGATGGAATCCATTGGGATTATCTTGTGATGTGTGGTGATTAAAGTTGTTTTACAAATATTTTTAGATGCACTTCAGTTGTATTTGCGTTGTCTATGGTCATAGTGCACATCAAAACTATAGCTATACATGTTGGGAGAAATGAAGTGTCTTAGGGAACAGGCGTCCCCGCTCTGACTGACCAGCCGACACTCGCTTGACGTTTGATTTATGCACTACATCGTTTACTCTCCTGAGATGAGAGGGCTCACACAGTGGTATTAGAGGTTCTAATAAACAGTTCTCCTCACCTGTTCCTCTGTGTGTTTAGTGTCTGTATATCCCACCGGTCTGGACTTAGTCCTCTCATGCCAGAGTCCAGGATTAACGAGAGTGAGTTTTCCAGAATTTGTTTGGTTCTTGTCTGTAATGGCCGTTCCATTTCCCACGCTTTGTCACTCTGTCATGCTGCCTTCCCTCGGGCTCCGTGAGACGACCTGCCCTTTCTGCAGGTGCTGGGCCTGCAGAAGGACACACACACACACACACACACACACACACACACACACACACACACACACACACACACACACACACACACACACACACACACAGGTGGACTCTGGAGTACAGGGCCCCAGGCAGCAGCTTTCTGTCATACTGCTGGAGGTGCTCTCTGTTCTTGGAGGAAAGGCACCATGAATCCTCCCTTTCCCGTTTTCCAGCTGCTTCTTAGAAGCCTTTGTTATTGGCCAACGACTTGAAGGATGTCGGTGCCGTGAGGAAGATGCGGCTTTGCTTTGCATAACATTCTGGCAACGAACACGCCGGTGTCATTCATTCATTTTTAGTGCTAGTTCACACACTCAGTCATTCATCTCTATCAGTCCCTCTTTGGTTTCTTTCTCTCGCTCCCTCCCCTTTGTTCTTTCTCTCATCCCCCCCCGCCCCCCCGCCCCACCTTCCCGTGTGTGTGTGTGTATCAGTGCGTGTGAACAAGAGTGTGAATTTGTGTGTGCGACAGAGAGGCATTGTGCGTGGGAAAAAAAAAAAAGTTTATATTTGTACCGAAGAACTTAACTGAAAGATGAGACTTAAGTGCCAACTTCTGTTTTCTCTCCATCACGCGCCCTCTCCCTCCCTCTCTCCCTCCCTCTCTCCCTCCCTTCATTGTTGGAGGGACCTTTTTCCATACCGACAGAATAAACTCTACCCACACTGCCCACCCTCTGGAGAAGCCAAGCCTCCGAGGCCTTTATAACCTCTCCAGCCCGTTTGAAAGAGCTCTCCCTGTCTCCCTCTCTCCTGCATTTCTTTTTGAAGGTTTAACAAATTAGCTGTGCAAACAAAATCATCTTGATGGGTTTTCATGTGGGGGTATAAACATTTAGCTATGTTGTTATGTGTTTTTGAGGTGTAAAGGCTGGACGTTGAGTTACATCCTCCACGTATAGTGGGTGATCTGTTCAGCCAATACCCGCTGCTCGTCCCTCGTCCTCCAGACATCCCTCATGCTGAGCGGAGGTGCGACTGCCGTGGTTGTGTCATTGCCCAGAATGCTGGTTAGTCCGTGTCACCCATGTGATCCGTTTGAACGAGCTTCCTCCTGTGTGTGGCCTCTGGCTCAAACATGTATTCCACATCATCTATGTGGAATGAGTAAACGTGATCCAGCTCCTGGCACTAAAAGGGTACCTGGTCAAAATGGCCACATGTAAACAACCAAGGGGACTCATCTTACAACCCTCTTATGAAACTTTGTGTTGTTACTCAGAGCAGCACAAGTCCCAGGCAATAGAAGTAGACCTCTTCTCTAGGGCTGGTCCCCAGGTGTGAAAAATGGGGATTCTGATTTTGGGAATACTGAGGAAGATCTCTTCATCTCCTGAGAGAATACTGACTGCCCTCAGCACGCCCCTGGGGGTTGATGCACCAGCACACCCGTAGTATGAGCATGGTCAGGTCTTGCTGACTCTGGAGACCGTGAGTCAAGAAGGCCTGACTGTGACACACGTGCCTCGCCACACGCGCCTCGCCACACGCGCCTCGCCACACGCGCCTCGCCACACGTGCCTCGCCACACGCACCTTGCCACACGCACCTTGCCACACGCACCTCGCCACACGCGCCTCGCCACACGCACCTCGCCACAGGTGCCTTACTACACATGCCTCACCACACGTGCCTCGCCACACGTGCCTCACCACACGCACCTCGCCACACGCGCCTCGCCACACCCGCCTCGCCACACGCGCCTCGCCACACGCGCCTCGCCACACGTGCCTTACTACATGTGCCTCGCCACACGCACCTCGCCACACGCACCTCGCCACACGCGCCTCACCACACGCGCCTCACCATGCGCCTCGCCACACGTGCCTCGCCACACGTGCCTCACCACACGCACCTCGCCACAGGTGCCTCGCCACACGCACCTCGCCACAGGTGCCTTACTACACATGCCTCACCACACGTGCCTCGCCACACGTGCCTCTCCACACGCACCTCGCCACACGCACCTCGCCACACGCGCCTCGCCACACGCGCCTCGCCACACGCGCCTCGCCACACGCGCCTTGCCACACGCGCCTCGCCACACGTGCCTCACTACACGTGCCTCGCCACACGCGCCTCGCCACACGCGCCTCGCCACACGCGCCTCGCCACACGCGCCTCGCCACACGCGCCTCGCCACACGCGCCTCGCCACCCACCACTGGCAAAAACGTGGCAAAAACTCCCCTTTGTTTTGTTGTTATTTCATCCCAGTGTCCTACAGTGGATATTGTGCCATGTATGTTTTGCCACGTCACCATGTCAAGTGTCCTCTTGCTATAAATTTCATGGGTGTGTGTGGCCTGTTTCTAGATCTGCTGTCCCCTCTTGGGATTTGACTATTGTCTCTGAGGTTCTATATGAAGCTCCCCTCAAGCCTCTGTGATAATTGGGTATGAGATTGGCCTAGTTTAAGACTACCCTGCTCCTCCCCTTGACATTTGCACAGGGTGTGAGTGACCTGCCGTGCACTTTGAGCACAACCATCGTGAATCGTGACATGTCATCGTGACATGTCAAAGGTCAGGCCTGTGGCACATGGCCTGTGCATGCACTGTGTATGGGTGCACCAAGGTACAGGCCCTTAATTCATTCTTCACTGGGCGGGGCGTGAACACCTGTCCTATACTACCTGTTGTACCGAGTGAGTCGACTGAAGGAGTATGTAGGGTTATGCATATGACCACTGCTCGCTGAAGATGAGCAGTTAGGTACAACCCCGTCTCACTTAAAGGCTCGGAGAGTGTTTGGAGATGGAGAGAGATGCTTGTGGCAGAAGGTCATGAGAATGGTGGGCGGAGAAACGCACCCTCGTCATGAAGCATCATCTGCCTTAAAGGCGTGAATGAAGGTGTCTTCAGCCAGACAGGCGAGGGTGTGATGCAGCATGTGTTGTACCTCATTCCTCCTCTTCAGGGAGCTGTACATATAGCCATAATCCTGTTATGATTAGTATTTGACAGTTATCTGTACATGTAAGTGGTGTTCAGCGCCGCAGGAAGGTTTTCCTGTGGAAAAAAAATTAAATGTAAATTTTTTTTAAAAGGGCAATTCCACAATGTACTGAATAGATTTACCCATAATGCCCCAGTGTAGGGAAATCCCAGATTTCGAGGAGAGACAGAGATATGTGCCAAATCTGTCATGTGTTTAGTCAGTCAAAAGAAGCTTAGTGGCTGACTCAGACACCTTTGGGTCCGAACACACACTGCATCTGCTGCCAGAACATGACAGCTGTGTGCTAGCACTGAATGGGCACACCTCATCAAGCAGGAGGAGAAAACCCCAAATTACCCTCAGGACCACTGAACAACCTGTTTTAACCCCACTTTAAAGAGTCTTCGGTGTGAGGGGCAATTAGGAATAAACTTTTGCTATTTATCTTCAGTGTTCCTTTTTCATCTTACTTTAGGCCACATTTATAAGCCACTCATAAGTTACTCATATTGCCTCTGAACCATATTAATCACAATTAAAATTCACCAGCTGACATGGCAATTTGTTTTAGGCATTTCTCTCTGAATTGGAGGAATATCATAAAATAGAGTATATCTGCATTTGACTGCATCTGTATTTCCTATTGCTGGTTTCAGCTAACAAAGCTATTAAATTGCATTTTGACGTAATCATGCAACTCGCATTAAACATTTAATTGGCTGTTTTGGCTGAACTTTGATGGCAGATATTTCCCATGTTCAACAGTTCCTCAGCAGAGGTGTATCTTAGTCAGTCATGGAAACACTTCAGTGCCTAAACAGAAACCAAATGTCCCTAAACCGCAGTGCGGTGGGCAGCACTAGTCTCTCTTGTCCTATGAGAGTTCATTATTCTTCTGTTAAGAACGTATCATGTTTTCGTAACCATTCTTATTGCCTTCGCTTCACAGTAGCCAGTGAGGAAGCAGTTGCCAAAACCGGCACTGCCATATGTTTGGTTTGGAAGCTAAAGTGTCAGTTTTCAGTCCACACTCCTCTAATGGGTTGACAGCTCGTAACAATCAGCACCAGTGTGTGTCTAGCCAGGACTTCCTATTCTGCATGGCCAAATATTTAAGAATACTGGTCACACACCAACTCATCTGCTTCACAGCCCAATGCCATCAGAAGCTCTCTGCAGTGCTGACCCTCACCCTGTCACCCAGGTGGCTTACGGCCTGATCCTCATCGGTGTTTCGCTAATTGCCTGCACTGCAGAGTTGTGAAACCTTGGGGATAATGTCTAAGCCTGTTTACTCTCTGTTGTAAATCCCCCGAATTTCTCTGTCTCTTTGCCATCCCCAGAAAGAGCCGCTCAGCTAATAGTCAGAAGGCTGCTGTGGAGAAAAACCACCAGCTGTGTCAGTACGGGAGCAGTGGGCTCTCCAGGGCCCCTCAGCTCTGTGATTGTAACCAGTGGGATTATAACCAATGGGATTGTAACCAGTGGGATTGTAACCAGTGGGATTATAACCAGTGGGATTGTAACCAGTGGGATTGTAACCAGTAGGATTGTAACCAGTGGGATTATAACCAGTGGGATTGTAACCAGTGCGATTGTAACCAGTGGGATTGTAACCAGTGGGATTGTAACCAGTGGGATTATAACCAGTGGGATTGTAACCAGTGGGGTTATAACCAGTGGGATTGTAACCAGTGGGATTGTAACCAGTGGGATTATAACCAGTGGGATTGTAACCAGTGGGATTATAACCAGTGGGATTGTAACCAGTGGGATTGTAACCAGTGCGATTGTAACCAGTGGGATTGTAACCAGTGGGATTGTAACCAGTGGGATTGTAACCAGTGGGATTGGTGTGATGGGTGATGCCGGGCCGGCTGCTGTGCCCCTGGTCTGATGCTCTGATCAGTAATGGGAAGACTAGCTGTGTGATGTAGATGGCACTGAATGCATGTTGCTCTCTGTTTTCCTCTGTGTGTCCCCAGGTATGCTATTCTGTGCGGGCTGCTCTCAGAATATGAATCTGTCCAAAATAAGATTAAGAATGGCTACCTTTATAAGGTGAGTGTGAAGGAACACGAGAAGCTTGAACGTTTATAAGCTACGCTAAAATGCAGTTTTGCTTAAGTCTTTTGCATATTCATATAATAAGCTTTATAGATTTCCATTCGAGTGAATTTCCTACTCCTGCTGTCGGCAAGCAACACAACTCCCTTGCGTGTGTGTTTTTATTACTATGCAAAATCCAATAACTCAACCATACTTGTTTTACACAGTAGTCTTGAGTTGAGGGAATTATTGCGTCAGGTTTGTGTGCCAGTATCCACGAGCAACTTCAGAGGCCGGTAAGCTGCAGTTTCGGTGGACAAGAGGAGAGTCGTATTACCCTCCAGACCCCACGGACGCTTTGATTCGTGTCACGAAGCGCAGAGCCGTGGTTCTGCACGTAGTGTGTTATCTTAGCCAGGCCTTCCGACTATGTTTACCTGCTGGGCTTGGGCAGGGGAACTATCACAGGAGAAAAAGGCGGGGGGAGATTATTCTGAGCTGAGACGGAGAAGGTGTAAAGGGGACAGGGCACTGAGTGATGGACAGGACTGCGTGCATGAACCCCTGCACCAGTGTTTGCCTGAGTTCATGCTAGGAGAAATCTTGTGTGTTACATCAGAGCAGGACAGATGTAGTAGTAATTAATATCTTTTATTATTCTCTATCTCTATCTCTGTCTCTCTCTCTCTCTTTCTCTCTCTATCTGTCTCTCTCTCTCTCTCTCAAGGATCATTTGGATGAAGCCATTAAACTGAAGCCTCATGATCCATTGTCATATTACCTGATGGGACGCTGGTGCTACGCTGTGAGTGCAACATTTAGTAAAGGCACTTTGTTCACAACTGCCGTACCGATACTGACTAAACGTTGCTTCATAACTCCAGACCTGACCTGACCATGTATTGTTATGAAGTTGGTACAGAATAAATCCCCTGTCCTTGCTAAATACACACAGAAAAAAAGTTATTTTTATTATATAGTATGTAGTATATTTTGAATGTTTTGTTTATCGGTTAGAATGAGATTGAATTGTCTAGAATTGTGTTACTTGTGGCAAAGTTTATAAACCTAAACAAACCCTTTCTGTGGAATTATTTTCATAAGCCTCATTCACGAGCACTCTGCATCCATACAAGCTGGAATTTCCTCCTGAAGTAGCAATAATACCACATGAGTACCTGAGTAACATCACACTTTACTGAGGACTCAGTGGTGTACACAGAGAAGCCCTTTTTTACACAATATGTTGTCTGAACAAAGAACCAGTGTTAACACTGACATTACACATTATCTGTACAACTCGCACCTTCATACAAAGAACAAAGACTTAACCGTGTCTTCCAGGAAATGTGCTACAATAAACCATGTGTCTGTGTGTCTAATTATGCAATTATACATTTGTTACTCCTGAAAAGAAAAGATTCCTGAAAGCTAAATGCCTTCCTAGTGTCTAACGACCCTTTTATTTGTGAACAGATGAATGTGTGATTCCTTTGTTCGGGTTGGTTTTTTAACTTCTGGTTTTAATGTCATCCTCATGATGTGGGTCAGCAGAAGGGGCGGACGTAGGTCCTTTATCTGTGTGGTGGATGATCTTCAGAGAGCTGGAGGCTTAGATACTATTGTGAGTTTGACATGAGAGTGAAGTCTGGGTGCCGGATCGTCTTCTGGGTCGTTTTCTCCTGATAGAGAGAGTTCTAGCTGAGCGTGGTGTCTGCATTAGGCCTGGCTATAGAATATATTACAATGTGTTTTTCTGTACACCATCTAGTGTAGTGATTGATCCATTTATTAAATGAAAAGTGTGTGTGTGTGTGTGTGTGCGTGCGTGTGCCTGTGTGTCTGTCTGTCAACAGGTGGCTCAGTGCACATGGATTGAGAGAAAAATTGCTGCTACGTTGTTTGGAGAGCCTCCGAGTGCAACTGTCCAAGATGCTTTGCAGAATTTCCTGAAGGTGGGCTGAGGGCTCTGGGAGCCATCATGGGAGCTGAGGGCTTCTCTTTGTTTTTAGAATACTAAGGGTTATACAAGTACACTCATATCATTGGAACTGTAAAACTGGAATGCTCGGTCAGTCAGCACGCATGTATTTAGATTTAAATTGCTACCATGGCATGCAGAGTCATTGTGAATGGACTTGTTTAGATTAAGAGCCACATAAAAGCGGACTTGTGTTCATTCAGTATTTACAGCAGGCCCAGCTTTGGTTTTGCCATTTGTAGTACTAAGGTAAACATCTTCGCAAATCATTATTGCCATGTCAGTGCCAGTCTCGGATATAAACCCAGCTCTTAGTCAGACCTGCAAGCCACACCATGCACAGTTCTTCCTGCCGTCTGGTAGTGCAGAAAGACAGGGCCTGTTTGTTTAGTGATGAGTAGGGATTTTTGCCCCCGAGTTACTTGTGCACCCAGTTACAGACCAAACACCAGGTATTTAAAAGGCTATAATCTGTGTTCCCACATTTCACATGTTTATATAGAGGAATAAAATCACTCCTGGCCAAGACGCTTTCCTGCATACCTCTTCCTCGTCTTGTGTATTTCACCCATCAATTTGGGTTTTAAGTGGCATGCGTTGTAACTTGTTGCACCTTGCCGTGAGGACAAGGGCTGTCTCGCGTTCTAACACACACATCCTGTGGAGTTATACAACATCCCCTGGCTGTGGTCTGTCTCCTGCGAGCACACGCAGGGTGCAGATCGTCAAGCAGGACCACACAATATGTTAAGTAGAATTACGTTTGGTCTTATTCGTTGCTGTCAGAGTGTCGGAGTTGGCTCACCACGCTCTTTAGGACCTGACAGGACGAGAAGATTTTTGTCCAGGTCCTCACTCAGGTCCTAGTTCAGGTCCTAGTTCAGGTCCTCACTCAGGTCCTCACTCAGGTCCTCACTCAGGTCTTCACTAAGGTCTTCACTCAGGTCTTAGTTCAGGTCTTCACTCAGGTCCTCACTCAGGTCTTCACTCAGGTCTTAGTTCAGGTCCTCACTCAGGTCCTCGTTCAGGTCCTCGTTCAGGTCCTCGTTTTCAGAGGGCACATATACTGGCCTGATTGTTTTTTTAATAAAAACATTGCACAACCACCAGAGCACCATATATTTTATAAGTAATTGTTGCTTGATTGAAATGGTGGAGTGTAAATGTCAGGTTTAATTGGAGGTGAGAGAGCACTGTGGGATACCAAAGTGAAATTGTCATACATGCGGACGAAGTTTTATGCACGATGGTTGTGACGTACACTGGTAAATGTTTTTCGAACTCGTTAAACAGACACCTCCGGGAGTTTACGTTAGTGGTGTAGGTGTTTCTGTTCTGTTGGAGGGGTGAGGTGGGGGGTTGTTTTTTGATTGTGTGTGTCTTTGTGTGTGTCTATGTTAAAGCTCTACTTAATGCTTTGCTAACATTGTTACAAGATGTTTTTCATTACTGTTCTAGTTCTTTATCCCAGCTCTGAGTAAGACAGCGAAACACTACTTACATGCCATACCAATATCAAGAGCTAAAACTTCAGATAGTATTATATGAAGTAAACCGACACACACATGATTACCAAGGTTAACAACAGCATGATGTTAAAGCCAAACAAGGTGATGGTTGGTGTTCAGCAGGAACTCTTTCTCTGTGTTTCATTTCGCAGGCGGAGGAGATCTGTCCGAAGTACTCCAAGTTAAACTATGTGTTTTTAGCCAAGGTAAATGTATTCGCTGTTTCTTCACTGTCCCCACACGCTGCAAATCTGACATCCTTGACCGAACTGGCCCGCTTTATGAGACGCATGCTCATTGTGAGGGGTGTGCGTTCATGCCCTCTCTTGATGTGATCTTTGGATTGCTGTGTTTGAGCAATGGGCAGATTCTATATGCTTTCATCCCATGTCGGGGGTGGATAGTGGCTCTGAATGTCTGATTATCTTAAAATACCGATTTAGGTGAAGTGTGTTTTTGTGCCAGTATTTTAGAACCTAAGGTGTGTGTGTGTGTGTGTGTGTGTGTGTGTGTGTGTGTGTGTGTGTGTGTGTGTGTGTGTGTGTGTGTGTGTGTGTGTGTGTGTGTGTGTGTGTGTGTGTGTGTGTGTGTGTGTGTGTGTGTGTGTGTGTGTGTGTGTGTGTGTGTGTGTGTGTTTCCTTTTATATGATTGTAGTGTTACAAAGATCTAGGACAGAGGAGCAAAGCCAGAGCGATGTGTGACTGTGCGTCTGCGATGGCCGGCGTGACTAAGGAGGTGGGTCACACACTGCAGGGCTCCTCCACTCTACTCACTCAGATGATGTGGTGGTTTCCCAGGTGCACCGTGCACATATTTCAAACCCAGCTTGTCTTTGTCCTTTGACAGGATGAGGAGGCACAGAAAGAGCTGGACTCCCTCCTCCCGTCACTGTAGGGGGGTCTCTGTAGGAGCAGGCAGGAGCCATGCCCTTCCGGGGCCTTCCGGGGCCTTCCGGGGCCTTCAGGGGCCATTCCTTCTCCACGGTCCTAACGGCGTTGGCTCCAGTTTTGACCATGAACATATTTTTTGTTTCTTTTCTTCTCATCCTTCGACTGAGGACTACCATTTCTGTCAGACGTGACGTGTACTTTGTTGACCATTATGTGGTGTGCATGTGCGGAGTACAGTGGATATACTGTAGACTCTTGTTGACATGATGTCAATGTAACTAGTGTCTCACCTAAACTTTTTTGTTTGTTTGTTTGTTTGTTTTATAAACTGCCCTCACAGTAGACCTACAGCAGTCTACATTCATAGCCACAGTTGCATTTTTATGGTGAACCTCAAAACCTTTCATCAGTGCCTGTTTACTGCTGATTACGTGGGTTCTGTTAGGACTCTCAGCTGGTAGAGAGCAGTCTGGACCTCTGGAACACTATTGCTGCATATCCATCCTTTCATTTGCTTCTTCCCTGTTTCTAGCACATTCCATTGGCAAGAACAAACAAACAAACAACAAATGCAAGAACAACACAAAGCCTATCATCACCGCATGGCTACAGTTAACATGTTGTACCTTGTTCACCTCTCTCGGTTCGTTTCAGACTTGGCCCAAACATGGTGCTTTCCTGAGTCTGTGTTTCTTATTGTTTGTTTTGTTAACCAAATTAGCATTTTTGTTTATTCAAGCTGACTGTTGAGCTCAAACATGTTGGCTCATACTTCTGGCGTTTTGCTCCCGACAGGGCGGTGCTGGTTCAGTCATTTTAACATAACTGAAGGACCATCTGTTGTTAAGAAGGGAAGAGGCTCTTTAGCCTCTGTGTGACTAAAAGGGCCCTTTTCCAGTGATAATGCAACATAACGATGGAAACGCTCACCATTATACATATAATGTTCCGTAATATTCCAAATATTGTTATTAAAGTATTATATTTTAGCTTAAAAGCAACAGTCGTTTTTGACAGGGGAATGGGTGGTTCAGTGTGGGTCAGGGGTTTTTCTTGTCATTGTACCAGAAAGACAACGTGAAACGATACCGTGGCGGGGATACCGTACTGTTAAACTAAGGACCCTGGTGCAGAGATTAAAAACCAAATGGAAAAGAAAACTGCACTGGTTTTCCAAGTGCAGATAACTAGATGAACTAAACCAGCTCCCGTTTTCCTTTGATATAAGCAGAAATGATGGTGATGGTCTGCAGTATTTACTTTAATTTTCTACTTGCATTCTATTGTTAACAATAGGGATGCATAACCATTGGAAACGTTATATTTTTACTTTTAAGGATTTATTAAAAACTATTTTAAATGGTCTGAGGCACATGGCAGATTTTTTTTGTTTGAGGAGCACGATGTATTTTGGCTAAACTTATTATACTTTTGTGTGTATCTTCAGACACTACAGTTGTTTTAGGTATACCAAAGCTAGAGAAGAGTGTATAACTGCGTTATGAACAGATTTCTTATAATGATCATAATTTACTTTTAGTCCAAGAATGTGCTTTTCAGGTCTAGAGATGAATGTATCATGTTATAATCTATTGAACTGTAATCTAAAGGGTTGTGCTCCCATAAAAACTTTTACAGCCTATATTGTGTATTGCCGATGAGTTGTGCATAGAAGTGTGCACATACAATGATCTATATATTAGGTATTACTTTATTAAATATGCTATTCACTGATTGTACTGTTGACATATGTAGAAAAGGATGTGTGGTTGTAATGAAGCGAATACAATAGTGTGCAATTTACTTTCATTGTGATTGAATTTGTAGACTTAACTTTGTTTTAGTTTGTCATTTGCAGTTGAATACAACTATTACAAATAAACTACCTCCCACCTCAGAGGAGGAAATGTCTAGTTTGCCTTGCTGCTCCTGGGAAGCTCTAACTGCTGGGTGAGAATCAAAGCATACACTGGTAGCGCCATCAGGAGATGATCCATGCCCAGAAAAGAACACAAAAGGAAGGAAGTGGAAGAGAGCTTTTCTAAGCACGGAGACCCCTCTCGTGTTACACATCCTCTCTCCCCTGTCCTCCCGTGATGTGGACATCTGAAACCGAAACTCATCACAGGGTCTGTGGAGAGGAAGCCATCATTGCCTGTGTGTAGCTTCCAGAGGGAAGTGACCCTTTCACCTCTGTACAACTGCTTCTCCCATGTGGCTGTGAATTTGGACAGTGTTTCAAAGGGCCCGAGTTCATCACTCTGCAAGCTGGTGTCAGGCAGCATGGCAAGGCTGCGGAGTTTCTTGGGTTTTGTTTTAGCATTAAACTGATGTAATTCATCAGCTGATGTAACTACTTTTTTTTTTGTTTGAGTTTTCATCCTGCAAACTCCAGTCCAAAGCTCTGGGGTTCTAGTTGATCATGTAAGATTCTTATATTAATTAGAATTAAATTGCATACTTGACAACCAGCCATAAAAAATTGTCAGACATTTAAGATATTTGCTAGGTTTGTTAGTTTAGAATTTTGCGAAGTAATACAAAATTCAAAATACTCCAGAGTTTGTGGAGGTAAGCAGGGCCTATCTCATTGGAAACACCAGGCAGTGGTATATCCACGGTGAAGACATGAGCTGTGTAGTCATACACGCTCGATTTAGCTGTTTAAATATCTCACTTTTATCAGAAAATCGGTCACCCCTTTAAAATGTCCTTCTCTGACCAGGGCTGCTGGCTAATGACAGTGTCTATGTACAAGTGATCAAATGTGAGCCTTCTCATGCAGGAACCCAAGAACTAAGGTTTCGTGACCATGCACTTTGTCATGGGAAGGACCCTTAAGCTATGGCTTTGTCAACTGCACTGGCCCGTGCTCACAATCTTTCTTTCCGTCCATGTGCTTTTTCATGTGTCCATGCCCCTTCATGTTCAGGACTGTTAATATTCCAGTGATTGTTAAGTGTCTGTACATGACTGTAGATTTGGTGCTGGGTGATCTTTTTATTTGTGTTTTCGTTTGAGTTGATGCTTCAAACTTTGTTGAAAATGATGTAAAATACGTGTGCTTCTACTACAGAGCATCCTTTTCTGACCCTTCCCATGACTCCAGATCTCAGAATAGCAAAGAAAGTGTTTGCATTTTTGCCTTTTCTTTTCCGGGTTTAGCGGTGGGGCGCGTGGGGTGTAGGTGTGTCAGTAATCAGCTGGCTGTATCTGCGGTTGTCACGCACTCAGGACTGGCTGCCTAGCTACAGGCCTCTGGCCGATGGAGAACAGGATGTACTGGGGGAGGAAGATAAGGCACAGTGCAGGGAAAGGTCTGCCCTAAACACCTCACCTGCTTCCAGCCGCTCTGGATGGAGCTCTTACCCATAAATATAGACTCTACAGTCATGTTAAAACAGAACAGCGCCGTGCTTGATAGTAGCTATCAGTAAAGGCACAAACAAATGAAGGTACAATCATGATGGTTTTACCGTATGTCATGGGTGGTCTGATTTAAGTCTACAGATATGGCCCAGGCTAATCAACAGTAAATACAGTGTGTTTAATTGGTTCAACACTTTCACTATAAATTACTTATCTAGGTGATCATCTCAGGTTCAAAAACACTAAACGTTGTAATATTGTTTTTGATATGCATTTGGAAGTTGCATTTGATGTTTAAATAATTCTCAAACACGAGCCATCAACTGTATACATCTGTATTTTGTAAAACAGCCAAAAATCTACATTTATATAAGGTAGAAAAATACAATATATCATTGAATCACAAAGTGCAGAATAAATGCATCTTGTACTAAATAATGACAGGAAAATAATACCTTTTCTAAAAAAATCACTGATATAATCTAGATTTGTTATTAATATATAGATCTCTTACAATGTTAAACATGTGCTATGACAATTATGACAAACAAAAATTGCTAATGTGTAATGTATATACATGTTAGTTAGCAAGCCCTGAGATTCTCTCTTGCTAGTGTTTATCATGATGATGATGACGATGTTTTAATTGGGGGGGGGGGGGGGGGGGGGGGGGTCATGCTTCATCTATGATATGTTCATCTGTACCCTGAGTAGCTTATATATCATCTAAAGGTGCAGGGATTGATTTAATAAGATTTAACAGCTTATATTACATCTTGTTAACAGCTCAGAAAATGTGGAGAAAATACAATGTTTTGGACACAACACACTTGCAATAGAGGTTTTCCTATCTTAAGCACACTTAGATATATTGTTATAACTCAACCTGCCAAATATCCAGTTCTGTCAGTTCTATTCCCTACAGATAGTTCAAGAGACACCCGGGTGCTGAGAAGGTTGTCTCTGCTAATGCACTGTTCATCAAACCTAGCATATTCTACTCTGGTATTGACTAAACACATTTTCCAAACCTCATAACACAAAATATCACTTATTGACTGCAAGATCCATTCATCCATAGTTTTTATATACCTGTTGAATATACAATTTAATACATTCTCATTTCTACACCACTACTTGTTAAAATATGTTAGTCCTTCTTGCAATTTTCCCAGCTTTATTAAAGGGAAGACTGCAGTATGGACTCTTCTAGCAGGAGTACAATAGTGACCAGGAACCTAAAGAGACTGAGTTGAAGGTAATGGACTGTTGGTGCCACTCTCACATGGGTGAGCACTGAGAATAAAGAAACGCTAGGTTGCAAAAACTGTTAACTGCTAATCAGACAAAATACATAAAGTGCTTTGTTCACAGACAGACAGATTAGCTATTTTCCATTCAGAGGCGGTGTCATCTGAATAGAACAGGAATAGAAGGAGAGGAAAAGACAGGCCCACTGATATTAGAACAAACATCAACGGCCTTTCAGAGCACAAAACAGTAGTTTAGAAACCCATTTATTTAGATTATTTTAGGTTGTCACATGGCTCTGAATTTTGCTTTATGTCTCTCCTATAACTACAAGTCATTTTTTCAGTGCTGCTATAAAGTTCCACAACCTGAATTTAATTAATTTCTTGTTAGTGTAGTCCTAGGTGGTGCAACATAAATTGTCAAATAAAATGTTCTGCCTGAGTATAGTCAATTTATAAATATATTAATATGTTAAGACATGCCTATGTTAACTTTGACCTCACGGTACATGTGTATGTGTTACTTCATTGTTCACTGTACATTATGTTGCCTTCATTTTGCATATAGCACAGTGTTTCTGTCTTTGTGTTGCTTGTGCATCAAACACGAGCTGCTGCTCACGCTCTTGTGCTTTGTGTTCGGTACAGCGGACACAGCTTATTGGACTTCCTGTGAGACGCACTGTGATTTTTCACGTAAAGTGACAGCGACTTGGAAATAGCTGGGCTTGAGAGTCAGCCCGTACAGGTAGTCCATGGGTGGTGGCTTCTCCACCGTAAAGTCACACTGGTGTGCCATGAAGGTCGTGAAGAGGAAAAGCAGCATTTTGGACAGTTCCTCCCCTATGCACCTCCGCTTTCCTGTAGAGAAGATCAGCACGCTGCTGGTTAGGTCTTTATTTAGTGCCCCGTCCTCATCCAGGAAGCGTAGCGGGTTGAAGATCTCTGGTTGATCCCACTTCTTGGGGTCGTGGTTCATGGACCACTGATTGATGAAGACCACGGTGCCTTTGGCGACCAGCTTGCCATTGATGGAGGTGTTGGTGGTTGTGCAGTGGGGGATTGTCAGAGGGATGAAGCTGGTGAATCTCATCACCTCGTAGATGAGGGCCATGACGTATGGAAGACGAGGCTGGTCCTGTATTGTGGGGAGACGACTCCTGCCCACCACTTTATCTACTTCATCCTGAAGTCTCTTCTGAACATCTGGATACCTGTTGTGTGCGATGAAACAGATTGTGTTCATAGGCATACTATGTTAATTATGTTAATAGGCATACTATGTTAATTATGTTAATATGCATAGTATCTTAATTATGTTAATAGTCAAAGTCAAATTTATTTATATAGCGCTTTTCACAACACGTTGTCACAAAGCAGCTTTACAATCGCATGGGTCCAGATCCCTAATGAGCAAGCCAAAGGCGACAGTGGCAAGGAAAATCTCCCTATGATAGGCATACTATGTTGCATTTTTACTGAAGCTCAAGTGTAGAACAGAGAAAAGTTTTTTTTTCTTTCCCTCAGCCAAAGTGTTTACCAGACTAACCAGCAATCACATTAATGACTTCTGACATTATTTATGCCCTTATGAAACCAAGTATAAAATAAACTATTTTGCATTACTTTTTGCACCTACATTTATTTAAATTACGCATACATCATTGATCTGATAAAGGGCTTGACAATAAGGGCGCGAGTTAAATATTTGGTAGAGATGCAGAAACTACATTGCATTGCTGTATCCCACCGCTGGAATTGTGCAGGTAATCTTATTTCTTCGTGATGCATATTCGCAGTGTTGCTCTGGTTCGTCCTTTTCATGTAGTTTATGTAGCGTGCGTTCTGTGGGCTCCTCTGCTGTTGGGTAGATTGTAGTGTCCCCTTGGCAACGTTTCTAGTGATTACGCAACACCTTCGTGCGCAGTGAAGCGCGCGCTCTAGGAAATGAGTGTTCTTAGAAGGCTAAACACGGGCATAACCAAAGCTATTTGCTCACTAGAGATATTTCGGTTTTTAGGACACTATAAATAAATATTTAAGTAAATAAATATGACTTTCCACTTTCGCAGACATTTATCATACGCTTGGACACTTTTACTTAGCGGCTGCTCGATTTAACATTTTAAAAGGTGGTTTATGGTAATACCACCCTTACAATGATGCATGTTCGATATTGTTCTATATAGAAACATGACAAAAAAATTACCTGACGAGCACTAGAAGTAGCCATTGTAGAGCTGTCGAAAGTGTATCTTGGCTTGCGCCGAAGATATCCACGATGGTAGGTGTTACATATTCCTTATCCAGAAAGACTCCGGGCGAGCCGCCCAGTCCCCTTTCTAGCGCAACGATGAAGGCGTCGGTCATGTCACGGATGAAGCTCGACTCGATAGTCTTCCGATGCTCAACAACCTTGACACGCATGAACTCGTAAAACTCGTCGTTTAGCTCTTTAAATTGTCCGTACAACGTTTTTATGGGGTTTGGGAAATACTGGAGCCACGGCATCACATCCACGATGCTCCCCGCCCCAACAGTCTTTGTAAATCTATCATTTCTTCCCACCATCTGCTGAAACTCGAGGTCGTCGTAAGAGTACCTGTTCCCAAAGCACAAGGCGCTCATGATGTTCGCGATAGACACCACCAGGTAATGGTTTGGCTGGAAGTGTTTTGTTTTCTGAGTTTCGCGCAAAAAGATGTTGATCAGCTCCTGTACCTCACTAACTATGTGGTTCTCAAACGTCTGCTTGGTATGGATGTTCCTAGTGGTTAAAGTTCGTAGTGTGGTTTGGGTCACCTTTCGGTGCATCTTCCAGTGTTCGCTGTAATTGCCGAACGCCATGCTCCTGCCCGCCGAGACGAACTTGAAGGATTGGAAATCTGGCCTCCCCGCAAAGTCAGCTCCCTTGGTGATGAGGGCTTGCCTGATCGCGTCGCCGTTCAGTACCACGACGGGTTTGCTCCCGAGTCTGATTTGAAACACTTCACCATATTTCCGAGCCATCTGAGAGAAATAAATGTGAGGCGCGTGGCCAAGCTGCGCGGCGTTCCCGATGATCGGCCACGAGAAAGGACCCGGTAAGGTGTGCGCGCTCCCGTGTTGCAGGAGACAGGACAAGAGGCGTATTCCCACCAGAACAACCACCGATATAAGTAAAACATTCCGCGTGGATAACTGGGTGGCGTCCGCTATCATTCTTGGTAGATCCATTGCATTACCTATGAAAAATGATCTAATCAATTATTGCATGTCATATTCAAAATGACTAATTCCGTTAAATTGAATGCCAAACCGAGATCACTCAGTCTGTTAAACTGTTGCACAGGATCTACAAAATAGCGTCTACCAAAACAATGTTGCATAAAAACTAACTGCCTAAGCATCAGTTTACCTGTGTATTTGCATTTGTTCCAGTCCAGTAGATGTTATGGTCACTTTGGACCAGACGCAGTGCACAAAAATGAGACGTCTCTTCACTGAAAACTTGACTTAGACGCGACGTCTAAGTTTTACTTGCAGTGCTTTGTGAATATACACATGCCAAAATGAAAGTTCGTTCCTTTGTAATGTCACGCAAATTATTTTAGCCCAAATATTTTAGTTTAGCAGAAAATGGTATTAAGTCGGTGCTACCGAATGGCGACCCCGCTGGGATATGCAGCCTCTGCACAAACGGAGCCGTTGCACGCGCTCAGCTCAAATAGTGCTGGCGCGAGCGCAGTAAAGTGATTTATCACGAGAAACATAAACTGGCGAATAACATCATAGCTCGTCAGCTAGTCTATTACATATAGGGTTTCGCCTCCTCCTTCTCTTTCTCTCTCCCTCTCTCTCAGCTCCACTCACACACACACACACACACACTCAGGGACACTCAAGAGGCGCGCGCGTGAGTAATGTTTGCCTCTCGTGCCTCCCGCGGTGAATGCGGCATCAGCAATTTAGCGCTTCAGTCACCACAGTAAGTTCAGCTCAGTAACGGGACTTTACTCCACAGATAACTCAAGGTACTGCTACTTTTAAGGTTGCTACTTTCACACTCGTAAAAATAAGATAGCAGGTCAAAACAAAAGTAAGTCCTTAGTGTTATGATGCGAAACAAGTTTTTATCGACAGACATAAGGATTGTAGTGAACACTGTAGCTCAAAACAAGTAGGCATTACTGATTTTAAGTGATTCTGCTGACCTACAGACAGATAAAGCTTCTCTAGTCTAGGCATATGTTCTATGCATTTCCTGGGTGATTATTCCTAGGAACAAGCAACATATGTTAAATTAAACTTTAGTGCATTACTCGTAGACCAAAAGACATATACCGACCAACTATTGTAGGCTACTGATCACAGCATATTACCGACCTATCCAATGGATGAACCGTAAGGTGGCCTCCACTGTAGTTATATGTATTATTATTAGTAGTAATAATAATAGTAGGCTAGTAGTTGTAGTGGTATTACATGGATGTTGCTGTTATGTTCGTGCACTATAACACATTTTGTTCTGCAGTTATGTTTTCTGGGCAACAGATTTTTCCTTTTTTGACCCACAAACTAAAATAGTTAAAATAAGTATTAGTTTTTACACTGAATTCAAATCTGGTTTTAGGACTTTTTATAATGCATGCTTTAAGTGACAGAGTAACTCACTTTTATACTAAGTTTACATGCATATTTCGTGCATACAACATGCATACTACATGAGAGTGTTGTTACATTTTAAATATCTATAGACGTTCAGCAGTACGATTTTCTCCTACATTTGGCTTGAGCAGAGCCGGAGTGGCTAATCGGGAGATTCGGGAGGATTCCCGATGGGCCGGCTCATTTCAGTCTCTAGTTTGGGCCGATTGGGAGGGAAAAATAATTTTGGGTCGGATTTGGACATAAATCTCCCGGGCTTGAACATCCTTCTTATTACTATGAGTGATAAAGAAATTTGAAAAACACGTTTGGATTCAGAGTGTAAAAATGCATCACAGAAAGGAATTTTTGTATGGGACAAAATCTGTTAAGCAGTGTTTTTGTTGTTGTTTTCTTTAGGACTATAGCAAGACAAACTTGTAACGGAAAAGTAAAATATAGATAATTCGCTAGCTGATTATGAATTAAAGTTTAATGTTCGCAACCATATAGGCCCAGTATTCCGTGTATTAAATACAGTTCGTATTTCGTGCGTTGTGGCTATAGTGTCGATCTGATTAAGTAGCGTCAACCTAAGATCCTGGCAGACAATTAGCCTAACAAAGACAAAACAGGCAGTACCAAATACTGACGGTGTTTTATCCCTATGAGGCTGAGCTTTGGCTTGCATACTGGCTTGCATTTGAAGAGTATACTGTGTGTTGGATGTGTCTATGATTTTAGGAAATTTTTTTTTTCATTTCACTTTTTTACCTTATTTATAAAGTAGGCTATCTATAACTCTTAGATAATCCGTATTAGCATTATCCGTTACAGTTTGCCATCCTCTTCTTCGCTTGCGTTTTCCTGTCTTACTTTATGACTGAAATAAGCAAAAGTAAGAACGCTATGGTGTGGTACATAACTGATGGAAGAGTGCACTACTACTTAAACTATGCCAAATGTTTACTAAGTGATTATTAGACATTCAAAAGCTCGCCAATAGCCTGTGATTTGATAAGGAATGGAAGCCACTGGCGAGCAATTTTTAATATTATGTGTTTACACTAACAGGTAAACAGAATAGCTAGCATCTGCGCTTCAATCTGTCTGTGCCCGAGTAGCATCTTGATACTCGGTATTCTTCAGTACCACGGACAGCGTCGACAAAGGAAGTCTCGACCCAGACAAGCCATTAGCACAGAAGGTGTTGTGTGCACGTATGCACATGCAAACGTCGTTTCGAGTAAAGGTGGGGAGAATACTTGGAACGGACTACAAAGGATCCCAATGTGGGGAAGGCGACTAAAGACTAAAGTGTTGATTTAAAAATGTTCATGTCTTTGATTTTAAATAAATAAAATAGTCTGTTAAATCGAAAATATTGATTCGAAAGACCCAAATTTGTATCCGAAAAATATTGAATGCTCTCTGGGGATTATTTGCCTTCAAAGCCATAAATGATACAGTTAGCCCGCATGGGTAGACGAATCTAACCGCAGATAATGTTAAGCACTGACGCTGTCATGTCAAGGTGGGCGTAGAGAACAGAAGTGGAAGGTGTTTAAGCAGTAAAATTAGGTAGCAAAATTTACCATTAAATAGCACTTTTTTACAGACTTGTGTGACTTTATTTCTTAGTGCTGTATCTTATCATCATGGTTCACATGCTCACTAGCACCACTGGACCAAACTAGTTTCATACATCAAAACACACCAAAACCATTTAATTTTAAAAATGTAAAAAAAATATATATATATGTTTTTAATATGTTCTTACCTTGGAATTCCTAATCCTATGTACAGTAGCATGTTTAACTCATTAGCCTGATTTGATTTGTCTTACCATGTTCCATAATTTTGTACATGTGCCTCCATCATCATCTTACAGTATCATGTACCAACATAAATTTTAGATCATAATGCAGTATCAAACCGAAGCCGAATTTATTTTTACTCCCCTTAAAATAAATAAATTTACATGCAATCTTTTTTTTTGTTTCACTATTGTTTCTTGGGCGCAAAGGTTTTGCTCTTCCTAAAGCAATTGAGTCCATTGTTAAGCAATGCAGCCTTAAAAAACTTCAAATCACTTAAAGATTCTTTGATTTTTTTTTTGCTGAAAAGAGTATATAAATGGGAAACATTCCAGTTTGAAGTAGACAGAAACATTTACCAGTACATTTTTGTTTATAATATTAAATATTATGGTATTATATATTAACTATAAATATATACTCTTGTTTTTTATATTCATGCTTTTAATATTTCTTTTATTCAAAATCTTATGTCAATGGGGTTTTAATTATTGTTCTATGTTTTATGTTATGTCAGGAAGGTAGATATAGGTAGATTAAAAGATAAGCCTCACAAGGAATCTATAAGGTAGTATGTTAACCATCCAAATCTATGTCAATAATATGTCAGCATATTGTTTATATTAACAGGACTTATTTGTGTGATTAATTGTTGATGTTCTGTCCTGTTAATGCGTGTAAATTGAGAGACATGATCCCTTTTATGGCGCAAGGCAAGCAATGGCTTAATCTCACTTGGCTGTTAACACTGCGGCATTTCTCACATATCTGCCAGCAGTCACGGGAGGTTGTCACGCAATAAAGAATCAGTGGTGAAAGATGTGTGTTTGCACAATTAATGCCTCCTGTAACTAAGGCATGTCAACATCCTGCAGGCTCAACACAATTAGCTAATGAGTTCACCCTGTACTGTGAGGTGGTGGGTTGCCCCCTCACAGTACAGTTAAAAGGACTTTCTCATATCTGAATCCATGTCTCAAGGGTTTGAGTGGTTTGGTCACAGCATGCATCTTCTGTGTCTTCTGTGCAGGCAGGCAGAGGTACATTCAGGCAAGAACCTCCTGCCCATGTCCTTTACACATTACATAACGTTTAACTGCTTCATGTCTTTGAGGAAGTGACGGACAGCAGATGTGAGCTGTGTTTGGTATCATCACCTCAGGCTGCAAGGGCGGTGCCCCCCCCAACACTTCTGTGAACTATGCAGACATGTAAAGCTCCTTATCCTCAATAGACAGACTACACACACATGCAAGTTGTATATGCTGTGACACTGTTTTGTGATATAGCTTTTCTTTTTTTTTATTGTTCAATCATACCTCACTTGGAAATAAAATATATATAATTGTGTTGATAGCTAGACAACCTCTGTGTACTGTTTCCTGTTATACTGCTGTGTTGATAATGTGCTGAGTTTCACTCTGTGTGTGTGTGTACGTGTAAGTTATGTTGGTACTTGTACACTACAGAACTCTGAATCCTTGGATATCGTAAACCCAGTTCATTACACCCATGTGAGTAACATGTTCTCAGGGGGAGGGGGAGGCCAGGGGGGGTTGGGGGAGGGGGGGTTTGAGGCAAGAATGTGCTGCCAAGATTCCGTTACAATTAAAGTAGTAAGTTAATCAGCATTTTCATGTTTTTAAAAGCCATACATATTTCTTTTTCTTTCTTTTATGTTTCTTGGACTCTATGCCGACTCTCTAAATATCATTCTGTAGCGACATTTATTGCCAGTACCAAGATTATAATTAAATATTTTCTTGTATATTTTCCTTTTTTGCAAATGTGTTTGAGACTTCAATATTTTATCTATATAATATATTTTTTTAAATACATATTGGGAAAGAACTAGCTTTGGAAACAAATGTATAAATATTTATTATTTACACATACAATATATACATACATATACTGTATATTTTTGTACATGCATAAATTATGTATTATTCACTAGCCTCTTCACCAACTTCTTAGTTTATGTTGAGAGCAGTCCAAAAAAAAGGACAGTAAAAAGCTGAACATGATGAAGAAATTGAAGCTACTTTAAATATTTTAATTATTTAAATTGTAATTGGTTTTCTAATGAAGTATGAGTTCCTAATGAAGGAGTGCTTCTAAAAAAGCAGCTGGTGATAATGTATGAACCATATGGAGCATTGTCAAAACTGTGAAGGAAGACAGGTCTGAAGCCTTCTAAGTGTTTGTGTGTGTGTGTGTGTGTGTGTGTGTGTTCCTGCCCTGTCAGTCGCACGCAACGCAGCGAGCTCAGAGCTTTTCAGCAGTATTGGTCTGAAGTCACCCATATGATGAAGTGCTTGTGCATGACTGTTGCACGTGGTGTGTGTGCCCCGTGGCCGTGTGTTCACTTTGTCTACTTCCACCAGAAGAAATGGTGGAATGAAGTCCAGCCCCTTTAGTGTGCTCCTCTTCCGAATGTGCATGTGTGCTCACCTTAATAACTCCCATAAATCACTGTAATGGCTGCGTTTAAGCTTCGAGGGTTCACACTCTACCCTACCCTCTGATTCAGGATTCATGTAATGTAATTGTAAACAATATATGTAATCCCATTATTGTGGAAACCAAACTCCTAAAGTAACATTATACTTTAATCAAGATGTCGTTTACAACAGACACATTGCCATCGCTGCCTATTGTTATGACCATATCAGATATCCTGCTTATTCACAGAGTAGTGGCATATCATTGAGAATTCCTGGCATTCCCCCACAGGCCAGCACAGGAATTTAGGACCTCTTCCTGTAATGTTTGAGTAGCAGAGAATATTTTACATGTTAAATTATAGGCATGTATGTACACAGCAAATTCAGAAGTGTTAAATTTCCAGTGTTGTTGTTGCCTGTTAAAAATACAGTGTTAATTCAACACTTGTTTACTCTAGATCAGGCGTACTCAACTAAATTTGTCCGCGGTCCAATTTTGGCAGATACCTGTGACCTGAGGTCCGGTGCGGCGGGGGTGGCGAACGTTGTTGAGCGGGGGGGGGGGGGGGGGGGGGGGGGCGTTTATACTTTCGCGAGCGTCACTGCAGTGTTCTCCGAAACGATATGTGATAGAAACACCCCTCAAAACAGGGGAATGAACATTTACCTGACCAATTTTAATGTTGCTATGTGCTTCAGGTTTGAAAAGTGCTGGAATTTAGGTTAAAGTACTTTAAAATGCTTGAAATTGTAACTACTTGGTTTCACAACAAATATCTGTTTGACTGAATAGTTCGCGCGCGAAGTTACAAAATTCGAGACCTCGCGACCCGACACAGCGATTACGTCATTTTCGCCGCGCGGACCCTCGCAGGCAGGCAGGGGTGGGGGTGGGTGGTGGGGGGGGGGGGGGTGGCGAACGTAACACTCGTGACGGAGTGTTTTTTCAATAGCCCTGAAATAAATGCTCCGGTTTTGTTTTGGTCCGTATCCGGTTAATCAGGAATGAGATTGGGTCCGGACAGGACTGCGTTCGGGTCCGGATCCGCCAGTTGAGTACCCCTGCTCTAGATCAACGATATGAGTGTTTTTTCCCAAAAGAGTTGGTGTTATTCCGGGGAGTTAAATTTGTGAAACTCTGTATGGTGTTGAGTTTTAAATCAACACCTGACAGAGTTTCTCCCAGAATTCCTACGTATACTACGTAGCACACGCCCACCAAATTTTTTTTATGTTTTAAAGCGTTTTAAAGCGTATAAAAACTTCAAGTTTTAACACTGTAGTTTTTTTTCACATCAGAATATTTTGACGGCACCCCTGAGGAAGACAGACGGCACCCCAGGGTGCCGCGGCACCCTGGTTGAGAAACGCTGGTCTACAGCACAAGCAGTTTCATATAGTCTGGAGCTGACGTCGTGACTTCTGTTGTAGCTATTGCAAAGCCAGTGCTGTTTTAGGTGGTGTGCTTGTTTGATATACAGGTGAATTCAAACTGCAACTTGTGTGGTTTGTTCCTGGAAGTGAATTTGGGGATTATTGACTACTAGAAGTATTTAAAATTTCAGTTTTCTATGTTGAGCTATATTTAACACTTTCCATCGAGTTATTATATTTTGAACCTTAATCGTTGTTGAATTAACACCATAGATGGTGTTAACATTTGACACTACACTCTAGTGTTAGATAAATTCAACACTGATCTGTGTTAAATTTCAACTATTGAGAGTGTTGTTTTAACACTATCACAGTTAACACTTTCAAAAGTGTTATTTTAACTCAATCCCGTGTGGACCAATATAGACACTTTGAAAGTGTTGAATTTAACACCCTAGGAGTTGAATTAACACTTTCAAATTTGCTGTGTATGGATCTTTCAACTTGGTATTGAAATTGCTTGTAGCTGACTGACTGGAGGGCCTGTCCAGCAAAGTTTGGTGATGGCTCTGCTCAGACCTACTAAACCTGGCAAGTGATCGATGAGTTGAACCAGGGGCATTTAAGCAGGTAAACCACCAAACCACACTAGACTTTGGCCCTCTCAACAGTGTTAGGTTGTAATTGTGTATTTTCTAATCTCCCATTTCTGGCTAAAATCCATTGAGTGTTATTTTGGCCCAACTTCAAGAACATCTGATACAGTATGAAGGTAATGAAGAGTTGGGTTTGGTGCGCTGGGGATTGCACTGCATCAGTACTGGTGAGGTTTGTGAATGATTCTTTTGTTTTGGTGGACTCAGAGGCTCTTAACATTATTATTCTGTTGGGCTGCAGTGCTGCATTTGATGCAGTTTGACACTCTCTTTTGTTAAACTGTATGGAAAAATGTTTATCAGGAACTCTGCAAACTTGGGTTAAATCTTACTTTTCTGACCGTCCACGTTTTTTGTTATGTAGCAATAGATTTCTGATATGGGTTTGCCAAGGCATCCCTTAAAGATCTGTATTTGCGCTATTATTGTTTAATATTTGTCTAACCTTTGGATCAGATCATTATGATCAGATCACTTTTTTTTTTGCTAATGACACCCAAATTTGTATCAGAACAAAGTGCAATTAAGAATCTGCTTTATTTCTTAATTGGAATTGGAATTGGAACCCCGTCTCCCTCAAATAAAAACCTGGATGCAGCAGAATTTACTTCAGCTATATTGTTCTAAGACTGAGATTCTGTTAACTGGCAGTCATCAATCCACAAGTCTGGCACTTTTGCTATTTACAATGCAGATTTTAAGTACATCACCTAGGTGTCATATTTGATAGTCAGTTAACATTTGACTCTTACATCAAAGACATTACCAAAACCTCTTTGCTCCATTTACATAACTCAGTCCTTTTCTCTCACTGAGAGATTATTACACGCCTTTGTTTTTTGGTACCCTATTTTAATACTCTTTCTGTTGGGTTACCTTTCTGCTTTAAAGTTCTAGATCTTTTATGATTGGCTTTCATTGAAGTTGGAAGTATTTTTAAACTACTATTTTGCTTTACTTTTGTTATTATCATTTGTAGTGCTGAGTTTAAGAAAATGGCATTATAAATTGAACGTACTGTATTATTATATTTAGTGTTGATGCTGCTGTTATTATGTGCTTTGTACAGGAGTGCAGGAGTAAAAGAACAATATGAACTATTCTGAATTTGTTATTTGAAATAGAAACATAGTTGGAGGGCACAGTGTGTGTCTACACATATCTGAGCGTAGCCTCACTCAGTCGTCTGCAGTAGAAGAGAGAACCCTCTCACTCCTCTCACTCCTTATCTGTCCCTGACACTCCACATTTCACCTGCTGAGGGTGTGCAGTAGTGGCCTCCAGGTTCTGCTCAGAACATGTCCTCGCAATCAAGATTTTATAACTTCAAGATTTTATTACTTAAATAATTTGCAAAAACATCAAGAACATTTCGACCACTCATGTAAAAACATACCACAAAAATCTTATTATTAATTATGATCCATAAATATCCCTAAATCCCTAAATATCCATAAATCCAATGTTAACACATCGACTGTGTTGAATGTCCATTGTATTTGACTAAGCTATACTATGTTCCCGCACTCATATGTATTGTACAAACATAACGTTAGTTTATTCAATTTCTAAATTTAATTCTGTTTTTATCAATAATTTCATGAATTCTTGAAAGGGTAAAAAAAGAAAAGAAAAAGAAATTTGTGTTTTAAGATGTGAATTTTGGTATTGCTAGCAATATGCGTTTTGACTTCAAATTTATTACAAATAATAATAATAATACTTTAAATAACACTAAATCCAATCAAATTGATGGGTAAACTTTTGTGAACCTTCATAATTTGCATGATTGTGACTTGGAAATTGTAAATTGTTGCTATCATACATTTATCTATTTAATCCATACCCTCTCAACTCAAATAACTCTCAAATACCTTCTCATCTCAATCGACACTCAAATACCCCCTCAGATCAGTTATTACTTTATTACAGTTATTACTTTGTCCTACCTTGATAATAGTGTGGAATGAAATCTCTCTACTCAGTCTAGCGAGCAGCCTTTCCCTGTTCCAGCCCCCATCACACCCCCATTATCATTACAACAAAATGAACCCTATGACTTCAACTGTCAGCCTCCATCAAGACCCTTTTATCTCCCAAGTTTCCCATAAAGTAAGACCTGAAAAAAGAGCAAAAGCAAATTAAATGAAAAACGGAGTAATGGTCTCAGGACTAATGAGTATTTCAAGTGTCCTAATGGCCTGAAGGATTAGCTGCCAACAGTGGTACCTCTATCAGCCTGTTCTCTGGTTGTTGTTGTCCAGCCAACTGCAGAAGAGGCCCATGCCCCAGGGGAGTCAGCAGCCCGTGAAGGTGTCTCCCTCTTTCTGACACCAAGAGGGCATTTTCCCCTGATATTTTGAACTGCCCCCCATGTCGTACTTTCTTTCTCTTCTTTGGGTAGGGGAACCTTTGTGACAAGATGAAGACTTTGGAGAGAATGGGATGACAGCCACGTATCGATGACATTGTACGCGATCCATCGCATGAGTGCGTTTTCAGGTTGGGATACGTCAGTCCCTTTTCCACATCATGCATGCTCTTTGTCCGTCTAATTAACACATGGCCATTGTTATATGCAGTTGGGAAATTAAAGAATATACAGGTTTTAGTTTCTGATCAACAAACAACCTAAAGTAAATGATAATAGAGAAATGCATCGTAAGGTTGTAAGGTTATTAAATGTAAGGTTACTAAAATAACTGGCTTGGTATTTTTGAAGATGTCATTTTAAATCGATGCGCATATTAAAGAGGGCTTTATTAAGAGTTAAGAAATGATCTAAAAAATATAGAAAATTATTTTCTTGAAAGAACTCAATGTCACGGTCAAGCTGGCATATTGTGGAATATTGGATTTCTACATTTTTGGGGGCGCACTATTGCTATTGAGTGACCTACGTGCTTCATCATCAGGGTGAAATAAAAGGTTTCTCTTTCAACATTTCTTTAAATATCAGCGGGAGCTTAGCACTTAAGACCTTCTGCCTCACCACCCCCACCACCACTACCATCACCGTTTCCCCAGCCTCCCCGCTGGAGATCAAAGGTCAAACACAGCTCAAAGGGAAATGCCGCCCACCCCAGTCTGCAACCCAGCTGCACTGTTTGCACAAGCAGGTAATGATGATTGACAGATATGCATGAGTGGCAGCAGCCTGCATAAGAGCTAGTCACGCAAGGCCTGCATGACTGAGGAAAGTATTGAGCAGGAAGCAAACTTGGCCACCACACTGGCAAACTTTCCTTTCTTATGGCACTTTTTGACACTACCTAAATTACGTGAGTTCTGCTGGCGGTTATCGCTCTGGGGCGTCAGTTGGATGCTTCATACCTCTGACCCACCAAAATGTAGCTACACAGTTATATGCAGAGGTGGGCATTCCAGGTTCAGAAAGTAAAAGTCCTTCCCAGGATTTTATTCAAGCTTGCTGGATTTTTTAATAAGTAGCAGGTAAAAATTAGTGGAATCAACACAGTTCAGGAAGCCTGAGCAAAATCCTGGTGAGTACTTTTAATTTCTGAACCTGGAATGCCCACCTCTGGTTATATGCAATCCAAATGTCTCAGGAATTTACACTCACTAGTCTCATAATTGCATATGTCTCATACAGATGCATCCTATAGGCATACAGTTACAGACTGTCAACAGTTCCGTTTGTCCCTGGTATGTTTTAGACCATAGAAGCACTGCTAACCAGACATTACTTGAGTGGTGGATCATTCAGAACACAGTAGTGACACTGGCAGTACTGGAACCTTTGGCTGAGCCTTTCTGGAGCATGTTGGTTTTCTTTGCACTATGTTGATGGATTAACTCGATCATTACATCATCTGAAAATCCAGTGACTTCATCTGTGAGCTTGCCCAATCATGACCTGTTTGACTCCCAAGTTTCCCATAAAATAATCACAATAAATGTGCTTAAACAATAAATTGTAATCGAAACCATTGAATTGTATTGAACACGGAGCACAAACGTGGCACCTTCACATGAGTTATTAATACATGTGAATTTGATCCTTCTTTTATTGTTTGTATTATTATGTGCTTTCCTCACTTTGTCTTCCTATGTCCTTGAGTCTATTTAAAGGACATTGCGTGACAAATTGAAGCCGTAGAAGAATGTGGAGAAATCCCCTCTCATTGAGACAGCTACTCGGTGAAAGTTCCCTACAGCTAATCATTTCTGAGGTGCAGCATGTTTGGAGAGTATTGTTTCATGGAGGAATTTGTATCATTTCCTTTGGGGTTTTGTTGTTGTTGTTAATATGCCATTCATGCTGCATCAGATAAGTCATTGAAACCGAGTATGGAACTGAGCGTGTGCAGGAATAGAAAATCAAAGTGATCTCAGACAATGACATCATTGTCTGTCCTGGTTGTTGTTGCTGATGTTGCTGTGGTTGTTGTTGTTGCTGTTGTTGTTGATGTTGTTGATGATGATCATGATGACTATTTATTATGATGATCTTATGATTTTGTGTTGTATACATGCTGATGCAATTATTCTCCATACTATACTATACTATACTATACTATACTATACTATACTCCATTTGTGACATATCACCACAATTTGAAGAATATTCCTCACTCTCTCCTAGTACCAAGGGCATGATATTTTTTATTTTTTTTATTGACCTTTTAATACCAGGTGAACAGCATCGTGCTGACACACACTCATGCACGTACGACCACCCCCGACAGCGCAGGTTCCCAGCACTCCCAGTGAAAACAAGTTACTTCCTCTCCACCCACATCCCCTTTCACCAGGATGATAAATAGATGGCTTCTGAAGGGCAGTGGGAAGTCTGGCTCCAAAATAATGCACAGGGAGTAGAGAGGAAGGGGGAAGAGAACTCGCTGGGGGAGTCACGGGGGATTTTGAAGGGCACGTGTCCAAATGGGAGACTTTTGCCAAGAGTCATCCATCAGCACCTAATGAGATTGTGTCTGGCCTGTCAGAGATATTGCGTGACTAGCCATGTAAAATACGACTTCCTGTAAGATTTGAATTAGCTTGCAGTTACAGTAGTGGTGTACATTCTTAAAAATTGGCAAATCAATACTTTTATTAGATTAAATATTTTATGTGTTTGTTTTGGCAATGGATCCCAACTCTCTGCAAAGCATTAACAACCACTAATGAGAGTTCAGCTTTTAAGAAGCCTCCTAATGTTGCAGGGAGACAACTCCAGGCCAAGCTCACGCACATGAAGGTGAAGAGGCACTGAACTCAACCACCACACTGTGTTTGCCCAACACTGCCAGGATGTTACACTTCCACAGGCTGAGGTCACTGAGTCACTACAGAATTGTGGATGGAAGGCAGAGGTAACACAGTTTAGGGTGAAAGATGTCAGGTGGTAAACCTCATCTAAATCTGTTGCCCAGAAAAGGCAGTAGCAACCATATTTTATTTCAGTTAGATTTCAAGCATTCTTGTCTTGTATAATGCATTTCATCTGTTTTATTTTTTTTGTTTGTTTGTTTTTTTGCATCCTTGTGTAAACCCGCATATAACGTATAAAGAACATATTGAATATATTAGCGTATTATTAAACATATTAGGGGTGGCATGGTGGTTAGCACTGTCACCTCACAACAAAGCAATAAGGGTTCAGTTCTTGGTCCGGTCCGGTCTGATCTGTGTGGAGTTTGCATGTTCTCCCTGTGCCTGCGTGAGTTTTCTCCGGGTACTCCGGTTTCCTCCCACAGTCCAAAGATGTGTGTTAGGTTGATTGACCATTCTAGATGCATGTGTGTTGGCCATGTGGTGGGCTTGCGGTCTGCCCATGGTGTACTCTGCCTTCACCTGGAGATGCTGGGATTGGCTCCAGCCCCCCTCTTAACCTCGACTAGCGGAATTAAGCGGTACAGATAATGGATGGATAAACGTATTAGGTTCATATTATAAAGAACACAAAAAGGGTCTAAATAAAAACAATGTTCCTCAGTATCACTCTTTTTTAGTTCATAAAGTGGCGAAAGCTCATCCACTGGCATGGTGAAAAGCTGATTGAAGTTTGTGCAGACGTCGAATCGCGTGATGATGATAATGATAATGAGCAAAGAGTTGTATTCTACTGGACAGCCGTAATGGTGTTGCTTCTGCCTGGCCCATGAGCTCAGCCAATTTCTCAGTGCCCAGCGATTTCAAAGACCTTTAATGTGTTTGGGATATGTCAGAATAAATATTCATCTATTTTTCCAATACTGCAGAAGACCATATTAAAAACAGATGGTGTTAGGCAACAACATAATGCGAAGATAAATATTTCCCTTGTCTTGGAGATTGGGCAGAAAGAATAAGTCAGTGAACCATAATCCTGTTGATTGGGTCTTCTTAACTCCAAGTCCACAAAGAGATCTATGCTCTGATAATTCTGATAGTTCTCTAATTAGATTTATAATCTGTGTTGTCAGTGTGTGAGTTGTTCCCTGGTCCCTCTCAATGGAAAGGATGAGAGGCAGAGCTGCCCCTGAGTGGCCCTCCAACACAGGGAGAACAACCCCGATTCACCCCAATCTACCCCGATTCACCCCAGTTCATCTCAAAAGCTCTCAGACAGAACTGGTTTGGCTGCTCGAGAGTGATTATTGGTGCCATTGCAATACTCAAGAAATTATGCGCTACACTGCTTTTGGTTTTTCACAGTGTGTTTTTGTTGCATTTCCCAGCATTTCTAGACTTGATATAATATATAGATATAAGATAATAATGATATAATAATGCAAACTATGATGGAATATTAAATATGCGTATGGTAACACACTCTTGTTTGCTTTCTATACTTGGAGTGCAGTTTACAATACCTTCATCAATTGTTTTTGTAAAATTCACATAGCTAATTAATTTATAGACAAACAGACTCCTTATGCTGTAAAGAGAATTTAAAATATCTCCTGCAGACAGTTTATAGTGTAAAGCGTCAACTGCTTTGCTATTTGAGTGTGGAGAGCTGGCCTGTTTTCCTGCTCTGTCTCCGCTATACGCTGCTGTGCACTGATGTGATGACAGGGCAGTCTTGCCCAACTCTGTTAGCCTTGGCTCAGGTCTGCTCCTCTCTCTCTTAAGGGTTATGTGAATCCATGGTAAGTGGGAGGGGTTGAGTGTGTCCATGTTCTCACTTGGTGCAGATTTGCAAAGTGTTTCTTAATATAAGTTTCTTCATATATATGCCATGTGCCTGTTAGAGGAAATAAAAAATCAATCTACATTGTATTGTTTAAAACATAGAACTGTGGAACGTCATGATATGTTGAAGAAAAAAGGCATACTTTGTGGAGTTGCAGACAGTGACATTTGGAAGAAGCATATAGGCAGAAGTTCTCTGTTATATGTGGTGGGTAAGGACTGCCACGCAAGCCCAAGCTGTCTGTGACAGACCTGCAGGCACACTGCTTATCAGTACAACTCTCCTGCTGTAACACTATAGATAGTGTTACAGAACAAAAACCTTGTTGATAGAATAATATCCCTCTGTTCATCTATGATGAAGATGATCGTGTTCTTGAGAATGGACCACCCCCCCCCCCCCCCCCCCCCATCTGATAATGATAACTCAACACTCTGTGTTCGTCCCATGACCTCAAACTCCACTCCTTGTTGCTGTGATATTTCTCTAGACTTTATGATAACCAGCAGCATTTGGCCAACTCCAACTGGTTCCAACCAGCTCTCCTTAGCAGCCCTCTGACCTTCTCACATACACACACACACACACACACACACACACACACGCACGCATGCACACACATGCACGCACACACATGCAAACATGCACACACACACGCACACACACATACACACACACAGAGACATACACACACACCACTTTACCCTCCTTTTCACATACCTCAGCCCTACAAGTACTTTCCGTTTGCAGCAAATAAACTAGAGGGTCTCCAACTACAAATGACTCTGATTTCTTGACTTGGGGTGGCTCTGTGAGACTGTGGAAATAACGGACTGGACAGAGAGGGGTGGCTGTTGCTCTGGGGATGGAAATAACAGAATCATACACATTTATTATTATGTATGGACACCTATGTATTAACAACAACAAAAACAAAGTCTAGTGTCAACCACAGCAGGTCAAACCACACCAAGAACAAAGGACATTGGGTAACAATTAGGACTGGAAAAATCCAGTGACTGCTGTGAAAGGGCAGCTGACAACAAGGGAAAGACCCTGTGATGACTTGGAAAGACAGCTGACAGGAAGGAAAGACTCCACGGGGCTGACTAGCAATCCATTATGGCAGGCTCCGTCACTTGTTAAGTGCACAAAAGGCCACCCCTCATTGCTACGAAAAGTCCAAAGAGGAAAACACCCCCTGAGGGGCAGTCATGGTCCTGTGGTAGAGAACTGGTCTTGTGACTGGAGGGTCGTAGGTTCGATTCCCAGGCCTGAGGCCATGACTGAGGTGCTCTTGAGCAAGGCACCTAACCCCAACTGCTCCTCGGGCGCCGGGCTAGGGCTGCCCACCGCTCTGGGCATGTGTGCACCACAGCCCCCTAGTAATCACTAGTGTGTGTTTGTGTGTGTGTTCTAATTGCACAGATGGGTAAATGCGGAGGACAAATTTCGATTGAGGTGTAAATTTCAAAAATCTATTTCTACGGAGCGGAAAGGTTTGGAACAAATTTGACGGGAAAGAAGGATAGGACATCAGTAACCCCTCGTATGTCCAGAACGCAAAAAGAGATCCAGCTCTTATTGAGAGAAAGAAGGGAGCTGAGGAAGTGCTGAAAGAAAGCGTCACCAGAAGAGAGAGTGGGCATCGACTTCCTGCAAATAGACCTGAAGGGGCGCCTGGGAAGGTTGCGGAGAGCTGAAAATCTCAGAATGCGACGCCGAAGGAAGGAAAAGGAGAGAACAGCTTTCTACAGTGACCCCTTCAGATTTGTGAAAGGACTTTTCACAAAGGAGAAGAGTGGGTCACTAATGGTGCCCAAGCGGTAGTTAGAAGACCACCTGAAAACAACTCACATGGACAGCCAAAGGGTTGAACAGCGGGAGATACCATCAGACATGCCACCCATTCCTCAACCAAAATACCAACTTGACGATAGTCCCCCTAGTTGGGGTGAGGTTGTGGAAGCAGTGAAGAAGGCAAGAGCAGCATCAGCTCCAGGACCAAACGGAGTTCCATACCGGCTGTATAAAAACTCCCCAAACGTCTTGCGGGTGCTATGGAAGCAAAGGAAGGTGATCTGGACAAAGCAGACCATCCCAAAGGCATGGTGAAGAGCAGGTGGAGTGCTAATTCCTAAGGAGAAGGAGGCATCAAACATCGGTCAGTTCCGGCAGATTAACCTGCTAAATGTGGAAGGGAAAGTCTTCTATAGCATTGTTGCTAAAAGATTGACAATGTACCTGAAGAAAAACAACATGATAGACACATCTGTGCAGAAAGCTAGAATACCTGGGTTTTCAGGATGCTTAGAACACACAAGCATGATATGGCACCAGATCCAACAGCCAGAAGGGAAGGAAGAAGGACCTTGCCAACGCCTTTGGATCCATCCCCCACTCTCTCATCTGGACAGCCTTTGAAGTTTTACACATCCCAAATACCATCACAAATCTGGTGAGGAACTACTTCCAAGATCTTCAATTTTGTATGCATACTAAAGAATACACAACATTGTGGCAATCCTTGGAAGTGGGAATAATGGCTGGCTGTACCATCTCCCCTCTAGTCTTCATTATGGCAATGGAGGTGATCATTAGAGCCTCCAAGTGGGTTGTGGGAGGAGAACGTCTGAAATCTGGACATCGGCTACCCCCCATTCGTGCATACATGTGTAAGGAATGCCGTCTGATACGTCCCTCCCAGCCTCACCTGCCACTAATCACCACGCCCCATTTTAGTCATATATACACCTTCCCACCACTTCCTACTCGCGAAGTATTGCCGTTTCCATGCAGCATACCAAGCATTTCCATTGTCTGTTCGATCTCCTGTGCTCTGACGCTTGCTTACTCCCCAGACCTCGCCTCCTGCCTAGCCCTCCTGTACCTCCCGGATTCTGCCCTCTCGTTATGACCCTGGACCGTCCTGACCATCCCAAGAAAACACTATTGCTACTACATCTAGCGCTAGTGATACTTGTGCCATTTTCTGTAAACGTGATTCACTTGAATAAAAGCGGTATACTTCCGCATTTGGATCCCTCTCTGTCTGGTCGATACGTTACAACATGGATGATTTGACCACCCTGACCTCAAATGTGGCATGTACAAAACACCTGCTGGGAAAACTTCAGGTCAACATTGACTGGGTTCGGATGAAGTTTAAACCCAGTAAATCCAGAAGCATATTTATCATCAAAGGAAAACTTGTGGACCAGAGGTTTCACATTAAGGAGACACCCATTCCGCTGGTATCAGAACTGCCTGTGAAGAGCCTGGGACCCTGGTACAATGCCAGCCTCAAAGACGCTGACCAGGCTGACCAGCTGAGGAAAGAAACCATCAAAGGCCTGGCCAGCACAGATAAAACCTTGCTTCCTGGGAAACTAAAATTGTGGTGCCTACAGTTTGGTCTGCTGCCGCGCCTGATGTGGCCCCTGACGGTATATGAGATCCCCATGGCCAAAGTTGAGAAGCTGGAGAGGACAGTCAGTTCATACATCAAGAAGTGGCTTGGCCTCCCACGGTGCCTCAGCAACATCAACTTATTTGGACATGGTGCCTTGGATTTGCCCATCTCTAGCCTAACAGAGGAGTTCAACTGCACCAAAGGGAGGCTAAACATGACCCTGACCGACTCCCAAGATGACCGGATTCAATTGGCCGCTCCCAGAGTGGCAACTGGGAGGAAATGGATCACATCTGAGGCCATAGAGCAAGCAAAATCTGTTCTCAGGCATGAAGACATCTTAGGCCAGGTGCAGCATGGAAGAGGTGGGATTGGACTTGGGACAAGCCGACTCATGTGGCACAAAGCAACACCAACCCAGAAGAGAAAGCTGGTCATGGCTGAGGTGCGGCACCAAGAGGAGGCAGACAGACGCACAAAGGCAGTTTCGCAGTCCAAACAGGGCCAGTGGACTAGCTGGGAGTGCCTGGAACAAAGAAAGCTCAGCTGGAGGGATCTCTGGGAAATGGAAGGGAGCCAAATCAGCTTCATCGTCAGAGCCACCTATGACGTTCTTCCAACAACCACAAACCTCAGCCAAGGTTTGGTGAAGATCTCTCTTGTGTACTCTGTCAAACCCCTGCAACTCTGAGGCACATCCTCACAGGCTGTAAAACCAGCTTAGCCCAGGGCAGCTATAATTGGAGACACAACCAGGTGCTACGACAACTGGCCATCACTTTGGAAAGAAGGAGAACCAGCACCAACACCCTCCCTCTGTCAGTGCCTAGACACATAGCCACAACATTTCTAAGAGCAGGACAACTCCCAGCAAAACCTGCAGCGAATAGGGAACCACCAACCCTCTTAGACTGTGCCCGGGATTGGAGAATGCAGGTTGACTTGGACCAGAGACTTATATTCCCACCTGAGATTGTTACAACTAATCTCAAGCCAGATCTGGTCCTATGGTCAACCTCGCAGAAGTCTGTTTTCATTGTGGAGTTAACTGTACTCCTGGGAATGTGCAGTTGGTGAAGCATATGAGCGGAAAAGACTGAAGTACTCCGACTTAACAGCAGACACCGAACAACGCGGGTGGCGTGCCCAGGTGCTTCCAGTCGAGGTTGGCTGTAGAGGGTTTGTTGCCACATCTACAACCAAGCTGCTTAAGGAAATGGGAGTGAGAGGACAAGCCTTCCAACAAGCTGTCAAGTCACTATCAGGAGTGGCTGAACGGAGCAGCAACTGGATCTGGTTGAAAAGAAAGGACGGCAACTCGGCTACAGGATGACCACCGAGGAGTAAAAGCAGAGGGGGGCAAATCTGGGACACCAGATGTTGCCGTTGAGCCCTCTGGAGGTGTCATGGGCCTTTCAACGAAACACCAAAGAAGGAGGGTGCCCACCTGAAGACCCCTGTGAAGCGATTACCCCTCAAGCCCTAACCACTCACCAAGTGCTGATTATTTAAGGGATTGTACTACCTAGTCCTATGAGCTAAACTGTGGTACTTGAAATACAAGTGAAATATTGCCTGCTTTTCTATTCAACTATACAATAAACCGGCCTGCATAGCTGAACAGTAAACTAAAAAGTAAACTGTAAGACATTTGGAGTCATATCTCTGTGCATTCAGTAAGATGTATGAATGATATGAGCTCCACTCTTGTCCTCCACTCTTGTTCCCATTGATAAAATATGTGTGTGTGTGTGTGTGTGTGTGTGTGTGCGTGCGTGCGTGCGTGCGTGTGTGCGTGCGTGCGTGTGTTTGTGTGCGTGCGTGTGTGTGTCTGTGTAAAAGAGAAAGAAAATATGCAGGTGTGTGTCTCAGACTGAAAGAGACAGAGGAGAATGTGTGGATGTGTGTGTGCCAGAGATAGAGAAAGAGAGAGCAAGAAAAAGAAAGAAGGTGTGGGTGAGAAGGTGTGGATGAGTGTATGCCAGAGAGAGAATGAGAGAAAAAAGGACAGAGTGGGAGAGAGAGAGAGAGAGAGAGAGAGAAGTCGGAGAGAAAGTGTAGATGTATACGTGTGAGAGAGAAAGATCAAGTGAGAGAAAGAAAAGAGTGAAGGTATGTGTGTGTGTGTGTGTGTGTGTGTGTGTGTACGAGAGATAGTGGAGGGGGCTATGTCTGTGTGAGTGTGTGCGCGCGCATGTGTGTGTGTGTGTGTGTGTGTGCGCGCGTGTGTGTGTGTGTGTGTGTGTGCGTGCGTGTGAGTGTGTGTGTGTGTGTGTGTGTGTGTGTGTGTGTGTCTGTGTGCGTGTGAGTGTGTGTGTGTGTGTGTGTGTCTGTGTGCATGTGAGTGTTTTCACAGGTAGACCTTTTGCATTCTTTGTAGTTTACATTGACTTATGTAACCTGGTAATGGAATATGTGTCAGTGTGAATAGAGCACGCCAAACTGGATTGGCCAGGTGGGACGGAAGAAACACGCGAGTTCTTTATAATCTCTGGCCTCTCGCACGCACACCCATACACCGCCCACACCATCCCCTCACACCCCCCAAACACGCACACCCGTACACCGCCCACACCATCCCCTCACACCCCCCAAACACGCACACCCGTACACCGCCCACACCATCCCCTCACACACCCCAAACACGCACACCTCCCACATCTCCCACACCATCCCCTCACACCCCCCAAACACGCACACCCGCACACCTCCCACATCTCCCACACCATCCCCTCACACACCCCAAACACGCACACCCGCACACCTCCCACACCTCCCACACCATCCCCTCACACACCCCAAACACGCACACCCGCACACCTCCCACATCTCCCACATCTCCCACACCATCCCCTCACACACCCCAAACACGCACACCCGCACACCTCCCACACCATCCCCTCACACACCCCAAACACGCACACCCGCACACCTCCCACACCATCCCCTCACACCCCCCAAACACGCACACCCGTACACCTCCCACACTATCCCCTCACACACCCCAAACACGCACACCCGCACACCTCCCACACCTCCCACACCATCCCCTCACACACCCCAAACACGCACACCCGCACACCTCCCACATCTCCCACACCATCCCCTCACAACCCCCAAACACGCACACCCGCACACCTCCCACACCTCCCACACCATCCCCTCACACCCCCTAAACACGCACACCTCCCACACCTCCCACACCTCCCACACCATCCCCTCACAACCCCCAAACACACACACCCGCACACCACCCACACCATCCCCTCACAACCCCCAAACACACACACCCGCACACCTCCCACACCTCCCACACCATCCCCTCACAACCCCCAAACACGCACACCCGCACACCTCCCACACCTCCCACACCATCCCCTCACACCCCCCAAACACACACACCCGCACACCTCCCACACCACCCACACCATCCCCTCACAACCCCCAAACACGCACACCCGCACACCTCCCACACCATCCCCTTACAACCCCCAAACACACACACCTCCCACACCATCCCCTCACACCCCCCAAACACGCACACCCGCACACCATCCCCTCACACCCCCCAAACACACACACCTCCCACACCATCCCCTCACACCCCCCAAACACACACACCTCCCACACCATCCCCTCACACCCCCCAAACACGCACACCCGCACACCATCCCCTCACACCCCCCAAACACACACACCTCCCACACCATCCCCTCACACCCCCCAAACACACACACCCGCACACCTCCCACACCACCCACACCATCCCCTCACAACCCCCAAACACGCACACCCGCACACCATCCCCTCACACCCCCCAAACACACACACCCGCACACCTCCCACACCTCCCACACCATCCCCTCACAACCCCCAAACACACACACCCGCACACCTCCCACACCACCCACACCATCCCCTCACAACCCCCAAACACGCACACCCGCACACCTCCCACACCTCCCACACCATCCCCTCACAACCCCCAAACACACACACCCGCACACCTCCCACACCACCCACACCATCCCCTCACAACCCCCAAACACACACACCCGCACACCTCCCACACCTCCCACACCATCCCCTCACAACCCCCAAACTCTCTCACATGTCCTCAACACACACAACAATAGTGCTTCATTATGAAACGCCGCTTATTCACTGAACCTCTATAACAATCCCGTTACAAGTCTATCTGAGCTCTGATAATGTGATATACTTTTACTGCCTTAATATGATATCCTTTGAACAACTGATTCTACAATTTAGTGATGACAAATTATTACTGTAGACGTGCTAATAACATGTCACTATATAACACCACTGGAAAAGTTAAGAGTGGGCTTTGTTACAAAACATGCAGGTATATATGTGTATGCGTGCATGTTTGTGTGTTACAGACAGATATTATCTACTATAGTAATCTACTTGTCTACTAAATCTACTAAATTAGAACAAACTTTTTTAAGTTTAAGCAACATTTAAACACCATTGCCAGAATATATATATAAAATATGCTTTATATCAGTGGTTCCCAAAGTGGGGGGCGCGCCCCCTAGGGGGGGCGCGGAGGTATTGCAGGGGGGGCGCGGAGGTTGTTGGAAGTAAAACATGCGCACGTCGGTGGTGTACTGTTTGAAATCGCTAACTACTGGCGATCGACCGCTATCGCGGCATCAACCCCCCCCCCCCCCCCCCCCCCGCTCAACAAAAATTATTGGGCGCATGGGGGGCACCAAATTATTCTCATCTACTAAAGGGGGGCACGACAGAAAAAGTTTGGGAACCACTCCTTTATATGAACACTTATTGAAAAGTCTGGTAATTATAGTTATAAATGTAAGTGGATGTGATTATGCCTGTACAAACTCATGGACATGTAAACATTCTCCATCATTCATCATTCTCCACTTTTCACAGCTTATTTTCATCCAATTACCCAAAAGCACACAATGTACTTTTGCACGGACGCTTGAAAGTGGATTTGTGAGTGAATTCATGGATTCAGAAAAATCAGTGGATATTCCCAGAGCCGCACGGTTCCTCCCGGCACTGACTCTGAAGCTTTGTTGTGGTTTCTTTGTCAGTGGACATGCAGGGTGAGTGAGATGAGGCACTACACTCTTGTGGCAGCACGGCTGTCGTATGGGGGTGGTTCCACCCCAGAGGATCCCAGCTCAGCTGCCTTCTCACGAAACACCCATGAAGGGGGGAGTGTTGTAAAAAAAAAAAGACAAACAGTCTAGAGGAGAGATTGTTGTGGCTTTTTCCATCAAGGTGTTTTTAGATTTTCCTATCTGGCATGTTTGGTATACATAACTTGGTCTACAGTATAAACCACGAAGACTGCTTTACTCTAGGTTCGGTCAGCTTGTTACTGAATTTAGTTTCTTAAGCATTCAAAAGGCTGAAATGTTAATGTTGGTAATGTTTCAGGCATTCACAGGTCCACTGGGTGCAGAAGGCTTACTGATCGTAATACTGAACCAGGCACACGATGTCCCAGCCCTTCCTCTCGTACTCGCACGGTATTTGTGCTTCATACTGACCCGGCTCGATCAGCGATTACAGCAGAGAGAGACATTATCCTCAAGCTTACGGGAGCAGAGCGAAGACCAATGTGTAAATATGTCTCTGTTACCATAGCACAAACAGACCCACACGTCTGCAGTGAAGCAACACAGAGGCTAATAAAGCCTCAGTCTGGCAGTATTTGTGAACACGCTGCATCGTTTCCTCACGGTTTGCGACAGAGTTCAACTCTGCCATCCAAGACTTCTCTTCAATCTGAACTGCTAAAGGGCCTGACATGCCTCTTGGGCCAGGCAGTCTGTATTCTGCAGTACCTTACATGGACAAAACAGTGTTCTTTTATATCTTCTGTAACACTTGTAATATGGCTGTTGTAATATGGCCCAAAAATGACTTCTGACTATTGAGTTCTCTCTCTATATAAAGTGTTCTGTAATTATCAGCTGGCTCTGTTAGTACTGGCACATCAGCACTGTGGCATGTAAGTCCCACAAATCCATCCTCCAGTTTAGAGTACTGTAATTCATGTAACACATCTGAGGGGACATGATGACAGGCATTTGTTTTCCTTTTGCATGTACGGATTAATCTTTTCTGTTGTTAGTTTTCATGCTATCATAACTATGTTGTGCCTTTTTCTTTACCAGTGGGCCTGCTCTTAATCCCCCGATGCGCAGACATCTGATTTTGTGCTCTACATGTGGAACAGGGCTGTCATTTTTTACAATGACATTTTTTTTAACTGTCATTTTGTTCCGTCTCAGATTTCGCACTCCGTCTGTACAGACTTGTCCCTCTCGAGCACTCAGGGTCACGCTTATCAGTGTGCAAGTCGGGGAAAGTGGGTGCAGAACCATGCCAATTTATTCTTCTAAAGTGGAAGCAAATTAGCCCAGCTCTCTTTTGTGCTCAGTAATGCTGGCCAGATTAAGCCTTTTACATTTAAATATACTTGTTCTAGTTCTACCGAGTTTGCTATATAAAAACCACTGACTATCCCAATAAATCACCTATTCATTTTAGTGACTTATGGCCATTATGCAAAAGAGAACTTTGCAACTCTGCATTCTAATCATTCTAATCAAAATAAAGTTAAACCACCTGGCTGTTGTTTTGAGTCCATATTTAATTGTTTTGAGAAGTCTTATAGCCATTTACACGTGTGTTGGTTTTGTTGCTCTGGTATTATTGGATCAAATAAAAAGCAAAGCCATCTCGGTGGCTCAAGGTGTACACTGTGGTGCCATTTGGTCTGTCTCTGTTTACAATTTCCTGGTAAGTAACCTGAAAAAAAGGAAGAGGAAAATACATGCTACGTATTTGTTTTCAAAGGAACTTGTATCGTTTTCAGTTGAGTCCTTTAATTCACACGCAAATCTACCTTGGCAGCCTGTAGCAATGTATTGTGGCTAAATTAGAGAGTGTGGATAAACAGGGCTGGATGTGAATGTAACGAAGGTTGTGAAGGTTGATGTGAATTTAACGTGTGAGGGTGAACGTGTATGTGACATGTCAGAGTGGACGTGTGCATGTAGTCTGAACGTGGACATGTCATGTGAATGTGGATGTGTGCGTGATATGTACGGGTGGACATGTATGTGTCATTTGAACATGAACGTGTATGTATGTGCCATATTTTGTCAATTGTGATTTTTCACTGCAATCAAAATTTGTCCTCTGCTTTTTACCCATCTGTGCAGTTAGAACACACACACACACACACACACACACACACACACACTAGTGATTACTAGGGGGCTGTGGTGCACACATGCCCAGAGCGGTGGGCAGCCCTAGCCCGGCACCCGGGGACCAGTTTTGGTTAGGTGCCTTGCTCAAGGGCACCTCAGTTATGGCCTCAGGTCTGGGAATCGAACCCACGACCCTCCGATCACAAGACCAGTTCCCTACCACAAGGCCATGACTGCCCCTGTATGTATGTGTCGTGTGAATGTGGACGTGTACGTGACGTGAGGGAGGCCGTGTATGTGTTGTGTGTACGTGGACATGTATGTGACATGTGAGGTTGGACGTGTACATGACATGTGTGAGTGGACGTGCACGTGACATGTGAGGGTGGACATGTATGTGTCGTGTGAACGTGGACGTGTATGTGACGTGAGGGTGGACGTGTATGTGTCGTGTGAATGTGGACGTGTATGTGACGTGAGGGAGGCCGTGTATGTGTCGTGTGTACGTGGAAGTGTATGTGACATGGGAGGTTGGACATGTACATGACGTGTGAGTGGATGTGCACGTGACATGTGAGAGTGGACATGTATGTGTCGTGTGAACGAGGACGTGTATGTGACGTGAGGGTGGACGTGTATGTGTCGTATGAACGTGGACGTGTATGTGACGTGAGGGTGGACATGTATGTGTCGTGTGAACGTGGACGTGTATGTGACGTGAGGGTGGACGTGTATGTGTCGTGTGAATGTGGACGTGTATGTGACATGTGAGGGTGGACGTGTACGTGACGTGAATGTGGACGTGTATGGGCTTTTAAAGAATTATTAGATTAATGTAATAGGTGTACATTGATCCCTTAAAATAGGTCAGATAAGTATGCATTAAAATTGACAATCTGTGTATTAACTACATAATCAGATTATTTAGTCCTTAAACTGTTAGCACGTAGAGCAATGATGAAACTCAAGCTGTTAATCAACAGTTTAAATTTGGTCATCATGTGAGCATTTCACAGCTGACACAAAAGTTACTGCTGATGCTGCCTGACTTCTCAAAGAATTTGTGGAATTATCAAGCTCTTCATTACAAAGTTGACCATGACTAATGGAAAAATTCTATTGGATCAAACGCATTTAGCCATGTTTACTGCAAGGATGTCTAAATATAACCGTGGTGAATGGAAGTGATGTCATGTATAATTCTGTGACGACTTTTCTTACTCACTGTTACACCCTTGCTCTAGGGATTAATCACCACAAGTAGTGCAGTGCTGTAGGAAAATTACAGTATGAAGCAAGCTTACCTGTTTCTTTTTGTACACATATGCTGTGATAAAATTGAAGGTTTACTTTAATAATGAAAAAACACAACAGCATAAGTACACTGTTAGAACACTTAGAACATTTTAGATGTTCAGCACACAATGTTTAACAACCGTTTTGACAAGAGACATGTGCTCCTTTTTGACATAAGGGGAGTGGTCCTCATGTTCATTTGAAAGAGACAAGTTTGGCAATTCCATCTGTGAACTGCCTTTAACATTGATTGCTTATTTAATGGAAGAGCAGAAGAAATAGAGACAAATGAATTCAAAGCTTCGGACAAGTCCGGGTAAGACATTCACATCGCCAGAGGAAACTTCTACCCACAGAGACGCTGCTGCTAGAGTTGCTTTGCATCCAAGGGAGTGTGAAAGGGGTCAAGGAGTAAAACAACACCAGTGAGGGAAAGAAGGCACTGGTGTGGTCAGAAGAAACATATCTTGTAGGTTTAAATCTGCTTTTCAGATTATAGCTGAGATGAGATGGTGGGGCAGGAGTCAGTACTGATCACACAGAGAATGATAAACACTAATGCCCACTTCTACATGACTTTGGCATGTACATTAACATTGACATTGTGAAGTCAAGTGTTACCTCTTTCTGAACCGTTGGCCATGCTGCAGCACAGTGCAGTGACATGAGCGCGGACGAAAAGCCCCCCCCCCAGTTGAGTGAACACACAGTTGAGTGGAGAGACTGTGATTGACAGGGCACAGCGTAATGTTAGTGCTTCACCGGGGATCACACCAGCAAACCCATAGTCACAATCACAGCATGCTTTCTTGTGGGCCAGGAGTCAGGAGTCTTTCGAAAGGTACACAACAAATAACACTCCAGCATCACGTTACTGACATCACTGGAAATTCCCATGAATCTGTCATAAAAATGACATATTAGTTCCTGGTAACTAGGGGGAAGTTGTCCCCTTTTTACGATATAATGTTGCATCCCTTTGCTGTGCTGATTCACAGAGATCAATGTAGGAATACATTAGTCTCTGTGAATCAGCACAGCAAATGGATGCAGGAACAACTACAACTGCAGGAAGTTCATTTTACTGGAATAACATTTTTAGCCATTCATACAAAGCAATTATCAGCAAAGTCTAAGCTACTCTGTTGTTGACGATAGGCAACTGTATCATTAATAGGCAACATTTATTAATACATTAATACATGCACAAATTTAACAATGGTTTGATACAACCATGGCCGGAGTGGGACACGTTTTCAGCACGGGAGTTTCATGCGCAAATCCGGCCCAAAATTATTTTTCCATCCCAATCGGCCCAAACTAGAGATTGACATGAGCCGGCCCATCGGGAATCCTCCCGAATCTCCCGATTAGCCACTCCGGCTCTGGATACAACCACTGAACCATTGATACAATGAGACATGATCTGAAAACTAGAGCTAGTTTTGTGTTTAATATGGATTAGTGATGCAACAGTCTGCTGCACTCCACAGAAACGTTGGTGAGACCCATTAGGAAAGGAATGTACCTGCCATTTATGCCACAGCCACTATGAGTATCGCTGTAAACCCACTGTGAATCAATCCTCTCTATTGTCAATTAAAAAGAGGTTTCATACAAGCCCTCTGACCTCTGATGGTCATAGCTGAATGGAACGTTCGAGGATCTATCTGAGGCACAATAACACAAAGAATAAATAATATTCTCAGGACATTCTGAAGACACATTCCATGCGGTGTCTTGTGAATATGATTTATTTGTTAAGTTTCTTTTTTCTCTCTTTGTTTATTTGTATGATTGTTGATTTGTTGGTTGGTTATGACACCTTAAGATGCCATTTTCTGGGAGCATCAGGAAAGTGACACTTTTTTAAGGACATCTTAAAATGGCACGACATTTGTTCATTATTTTCATATTGAATTAGTGGCATAAATATACTCATCAGCCACTTCATTAGGTACATCTGTTTAACTGCTCTTTTAACACAAATATATAATCTGCTAATCACACTGCATCAACAATGCTTTTAGGCATGCAGACATGGTCAAGACGACCTGCTGAACTTCTGGGATTTTAACTCATAATTAACTCTAGTGTTTACAGAGAACAGTCAAAAAAGAGAAAATATCTAGTGAGCAGCAGTTCTCTGGGCAAAAATTCCAGAGGCTCACCAAAATGAATGGCTACTTCCAGCAAAAATAATGCACAAATTTCAAATAACCTCAAACTGGTTTCTTGACCATGACAATGTGATCACAGTTCTCAAACGGCCTCCACAGTAACCACATCTCAGTCCAGCAGATCACCTTTGGGATGTGGTGGAACGGGAGGTTCACATCATGGTTGCACAGCCAGCTAATCAACACATCATCATGTCAAAATGGACCAGAGTCTCTGAGGAATGTTTCTATGCCATGAAGAATGAAGGTAGTTCTGAAGGTAAAAGGGGTCCAATCTGGAAATAGTGAGGTGAACCCAATATGGAGGTTGGAGAGTGTTTATTGGATTTGCTCAAAAAGGTTTTAGCTCTGGCATTCTGCGATATGCCATAGTAGACTTGTTGTTTTAATGATGAGAAGTGGACATAGCTGATATAAATACTTCGTTCCCCCAAAAAGTGACAGATGATTCTATTTGGAATCAGAGAAATAAAACAATTATACAGTACCTGCAGTTAGCAAAACGGCACGTATGCATTGTGCATAAGCGAAAAGATACATGTGGGTACGTGAGTGTGTTTCGTAAAGTCAGTGTGCTTGGGCATGACGACATCTGTTTCCTGCTCCTGGTTTTATCCCCTATAAATATATTCACACCCTCGTTCATGTGCAAAGCATGATTCAGTGAGTGAGCTTTCTGCACCTTCTCATTTCTGGCCATCAGTCCAGAGCTCAATCAGCTGGAGGATTCTGAGTGTTCCTGTCCAGATGGATCCTATCCACAACTTAAGATCCAAAATCTCTATTTCTGTAAAAATCTAATTGCAAAGTTAATCACAACGATCTAAGATGGGACTCAAGTAGGGAGGAGCTGATGAGGGAGTGTAGAGGGTCGTTTCATTTGCCTGACATCCCATCTCAGCTCCCGAGGCTGCACACCAGTAATGACACATCTGGCTTCTGCTGCGGGTCAGTGGCTGGTCAGAGAAGCTTAGCCAGAACGGGGTTCTTAGGTGACAGAAACAGAGCCAAGATGGGGGCTCTCTGGCCATCTGCCAGCACGAATTCAAAGAAAACTCGCTTTTCCCTGGATGGGATAATGTTCACAAGATCCTTTATACCTGCAGAACACTCCAGAGCACACCATCATAACCTGGAGGGCCCTAGAATCAAACCATTGAATTGACTTCTAAGCACTGTATATATTGACAGTCTTATTGAAAATAGTAATAATCTCTTATTACAGATACTGTAGCTCGGGTGCAGTGTTTCAACCATGCAGCTTAATTATTTAATTGTGTAGTAGCACAAGTTATAACACGCACAACAAATATACACCAGGCAGGAAATACCCAACTCGCAAGTCAACTGTGGAATAAACCTTAAAGGAGCATCATTCTGATGTTATTCCAAAGCAAAGCACAATTCGGCATGGCCTGATTTCTCTATGGGTTTGAATCAATGCATTTTGGTGGAAGTCCTTTCATCACCAGAAGCTATTTACATAACGTACTGAAAAAGAGGTTTGAGGTTGGTATCACTTCATCTCACGTTGGGTAACAAGTTGCTATAATTCGACGGCTGGGCACTTCTGATGCGTTTATGTCGTGCATGTGTACGTGCAGGTTCCCATTTCTCTCCAGCCTTGACAAACAGTTTCGTTACCAAGTTTGCATGCAGACTGGAGTTCGTGCATTCTCTTAAGTACGATAACATCTTAGGGCCATGTGTAGTCCAGCGCTCAGCATGATGGGATGTGTGATCGGGAAGAGTACCAGGAAATGCATAACTGCGCGTTTCTGTCTCGTTGGCACCGTTCCCTTTTCAGTCATGCCTCATCCGCTCACATCATAATATCACATTTGAAAAGATTCTCCACATTGCTTTTGTTGCACGATCCCAGAACGCGATACCAATTCCTGCTATTTGTGTGTCCTCCCGCGTTTCGCCGTTTCCCAATTTGGACAGGTGTTATCCGTGGCTCTTGAGCGTGACGTGAGACAGCACTGTCTCTGGGGGAGGGACGCGGGGGACGTGGACAGATAGCGTGTGACTGCAGCCGTGGCCACCCACCGAGATGAAAAGTGTCTGTCTGTCCTCAGGGTGCACAGCAAGACAATCTGTCCCCCCACATGCCCCTCATCTGTCACAGCACAAGTGCAGCTAAAAAGAGCGAATCGCATGTGGATTATTAGTACAGGGCTTTTAAATGGGGAAGGTGGACTGATGAGCAGAGCTACTGGTAATCTGTGTTTATCTCTCGCATCCAGTACCACAGGCAATGGCTTGGTTGTTTTGATAGCTAAATGTAGGCTAGCAAGGTTTCACACACACACACACACACACACACACACACACACACACACTACCTGTTTGCTGACACAAAGGTTACCGGGACATTTCCCAATGAACCACTGCACAAAAAGGCAACATTAATAGCATAGTTTACACAGGGTCTGGCATCCAGGCTATGAGCAGCATTCACATGCGTGAGAAACGGCATCGGTCGCGATGGCGCTGACTAGTCCAGCGTGTGCCGACGCCTTCGCGTGTGAGTCTCTGGCATCTGGCTACCTGTACGAGCACGGATGCAGGCGAGCCTGAGTGTACGTAATGCAGCTCTCAGAGCACCGTGGAATCTGAAACACTCAGTGACCGTGCAATCCACCATCACCCTCTCTCATGCAATGCACACGGTACCCATTAATAGGGAAAGTTGACTATGCAGTTTTTCCAGTGCTCCACATGTCAAAATGTTAGCTAACTGTTGTTTTTATATGGGTTTGCTGTTTATTTTTAAGTTATGAAAACTAAACAAATGAATTTTCTTATTATTGTTGTTGGTGTTCTTGCTATGGTAAGAGC